>NC_068414.1:376873-451725 GCF_023724105.1 Carassius gibelio | reverse complement strand
GGCCTGCAGAGGCCTTTCTTTGCTCACTGGCATGCCTAGGACTGTTTTTAAAAAAAGTTAATTATTTAATTGTTCTTTACACATTTGATTAAACAATAACACATTTCTGTCAAGCAAAGAGTTTGAAAAAATATATTTTCTTTGTTCAGAAACTGTTCTATATTGTGTTTTTCAGTAATAAATGACAAAAATCTAATTTTCGTTTTTGAAATTCTCTAGTTTATTGTAAAAATTTTTCACTCATACTTCCTTTATATAAACATATTGCATGCATGCTTATGGTAGCTTAGGGTCTTCTGAATCCATAGATACCAAACACAGGGTGTTCCATCTCCTTTACATATGATTTATAAGCCCAAATATAAAAATAGAATAAACAGACCAAAAAGGCTTAGCTCCAAAAATTAAAAAAACGCCTAGGACTGTTTGTAAATAAAGTTAATTATTTAATTGTTCTTTACACATTTGATTGAACATTAACCCATTGCTGTCAAGCAAAGAGTTTGAAAAATATATTTTTGGGTCAAAAACGTTTAACTATTGTTGTGTGAGGTAGGATTTTCAGTAATAAATGACAAAAATCTAATTTTCGTCTTTGAAATTCTCTAGTTTATTGTACAATTTTTCACTCATACTTCCTTTATAGGCATATAGCATGCATGCTTATGGTAGCTTAGGGGTCTTCTGAATCCATTGATACCAAATACATGGTGGTCCATCCTCATTACATATGGTTTATAAGCCGAAATGTAAAAATAGAGAAAACGGACCAAAAAGGGCTTAGTCCCCTAATTAAACTGAACAGAGATGACATCACTGAATTCAATGATGAAGTGCCTTTAACTATCATTTTGCATTCACTGACAAACTGTTTTCCTAATGAATGTTGTTCAGTTACTTTGACACAATGTATTTTGTTTAAAGCGCTATATAAATAAAGGTGACTTGACGTGACTTGACTCTCGAGTGTGGTTGTCCAAGCACAGGGATCTGGTGCTAAGACACCTCCCCCGGCTGGGTCTTCAGATCAACTGGGAAAACAACAAACACTCCCCTGTGCAGAGAATCTCTTTTCTAGGTTTGGAAATAGACTCGGTTGCCATGTTCGCGCGACTTAAGAACGAGCGTGCGCAGTCACTGCTGTATTGCCTGAGACAATTTGCGGACAAGAGAGCGGTTCAACTGAAAACAGCGGTGTTCAGTTTGTATATTAACCACTTCCCTTATTGCGCAATACCACTGCGTAAACAGGCCAATGAAAACGATTGTGCTAGGCAGATTCAACACGCAACAGCCAATGGAAAAATTGACGCTGGGAGGAGTCTTTTTCTAACCCAATCAGAGGAAGGTTATGTCTTCTAGCCATTCAGAGGACTGTGTAGCTCTGCTGTAGCCTTGTAAAAGCTGGCTGGACTATAGTAAAAGACATGTAATCAATAAGCGTTCAGAGAATCAGCATCAGGGTGGAGAAAGCAGAAAGCGATCGGAGTGTTACAGAGAGCGATCGGAGTATTAGCGAGCACAAAGAGCTAAAATCGAGCGATCGGAGAATCAGCATCACGTGGAGAAAGCAGAAAGCGATCGGAGTGTTAGCGAGCACAAAGAGATAAATTCGAGAGAGATACAGCATTATTACAGAATTGTTTTATCAAAATGGCAAGCAGTAAAAGATTTACGGCAGAACAAGCTGGAACAATTACTGGAAAGGCCTGCAGAGGCCTTTCTTTGCTCACTGGCATGCCTAGGACTGTTTTTTTAAAAAATTTATTATTTAATTGTTCTTTACACATTTGATTAAACAATAACACATTTCTGTCAAGCAAAGAGTTTGAAAAAATATATTTTCTTTGTTCAAAAACTGTTCTATATTGTGTGTTTTTCAGTAATATATGACAAAAATCTAATTTTCGTTTTTGAAATTCTCTAGTTTATTGAAAAATTTTCACTCATACTTCCTTTATAGACATATAGCATGCATGCTTATGGTAGCTTAGGGTCTTCTGAATCCATTGATACCAAATACATGGTGGTCCATCCTCATTACATATGGTTTATAAGCCGAAATGTAAAAATAGAGAAAACGGACCAAAAAGGGCTTAGTCCCCTAAGGGTTAAACTGAACAGAGATGACATCAATGACACAATGTATTTTGTTTAAAGCACTATATAAATAAAGGTGACTTGACGTGACTTGACTCTCGAGTGTGGTTGTCCGAGCACAGGGATCTGGTGCTAAGACACCTCAGATGGGCATGACAGATGGGCATGGCAACAGGGCACGCTCTGAGTGACCGTCACTCTGGCCTGCCTCTGAACCTTCAGCCCTTGGTAGGACATTTCGTTTCTACAGGCTGGTGTTACCCTAGAACCTGTGTCCAGACATGTTATAGTGTCAACAGATGCCTCTGCCATGGGCTGGGGTGCCATGTTCAACGGGCATGCTGCGTCGGGCTCCTGGACTGAACCCCGACTTCAATGGCATGTAACTTGCCTCGAGTTGCTTGCAGTATGGCTTGCTCTGCACCGCTTCAGGGCCCTGCTGAAGGACAACCACGTTCTGGTCCATTCGGACAACACTGTGACCATTGCGTATATCAACCATCAGGGCGGTCTATGCTCCCGCCGCATATCGCAACTCATTTGCCATCTCCTCTTGTGGAGTCAGAAGCATCTGAGGTTGCTTCATGCCATTCACATCCCGGGCAGGCTCAATCGTGCAGCCGACGAGCTCTCACGGCAGCAGTCTTGTCCCGGAGAATAGAGACTCCACGCCCAGTTGGTTCAGTTGATTTCAGAGCGCTTCTGAGAAGCTCAGGTAGACCTGTTTACCTCTCCAGAAAATTCCCACTGCCAGTTATTTTACTCTCTGACCGTGGGCACCCTTGGCACGGATGCTCTGGCACACAACAAGAATTCGTTTCCCTCAGTGAGCCTTCTTGCACAGACATTGTGCAAGATCAGGGAGGAGGAGGAGCAGGTCCTCATGGTTGCGCCTTTTGGCCCAGCCGGACCTGGAGGAAAGACCTTCTTTCTCAGAGACGGCACTTTCTCAGAGACGGCACCCTCTGTCACCCATGTTCTGATCCTTGGAACCTACATGTGTGGGTTCTGGATAGGTCACGGACGGTTTAGGTACCTTGCCACCTCAGTTGGTGGCTACCATCACTTCAGCCAGAGCTTTGTCCACAAGACAAGTCTACGCTTTAAAGTGGAACCTCTTCGTCACTTGGTGTTCTTCACGTCGTGAAGACCCCTGGAAATGCCGATTGGGTCAGTGCTTTCCTTTCTTCAGGATGGGTTGGAACAAGGCTGTCTCCATCCACCCTGAAGGTCTGTATGGCCGCCATTTTGCCCACCATGACCCTGTTGAAGGTAAGTCTCTTGGGAAGCATGATCTGATCATCAGTTTCCTGAGAGGGGCCAGGAGGCTCAATCCGCCTCACCCTCAGCAAGTCCCCTCTTGGGACCTCGCAGTGGTTCTATCGGCACTACAGAGGGCTCCCTTCGAAACACTTGCTCTCAGCAGAGCTAAAGTTTTTATCGTTGAAAACTGAGCTCCTGATGGCTTTGGCTTTGGTGAAGAGAGTCGGGGACCTGCAGGTGTTTTCAGTTGATCTTGAGACCCTGGCCTGGGTACGTGCCCAAATTTCCCCCCACTCCTTTTAGGCATCAGGTGGTGAACTTGCAAGCACTGCCCCTGGAGGCGGCAGACCCATCCCTGGCACTGCTTTGTCCAGTATGTGTGCTCCACGCCTAACTCAGTGCCATAGGACCTCAGACCAGCTCTTTGTTTGTTTACAGAGGCCAGCAGAAAGTAAAGGCTGTCTCCAAGCAGAGGTTATCCTTGGATGACTTTGCTGGACCCTTTCAGGCTCCTGACATCTCATTCGGGGCGATCAGGCGAACATAAGGCGAAACTTATGTCGATCAGCGCATCACAAGCTGGGCTTGAGTCCCCGGGAGATGAGGATTCGGCTGTGTTGCCTCCCTCGCTAGTGCCAGTCCAATCCTGAGCTGACAGGCGTGCTTTCCCGCCCCTTCAGGCCAGTAAGGACCTGCTCAGTGTCAATCCACTTGCTGTGCCATTCCACTCCATGGACTGGATGCGTGCACTATTCCCCTCAGGTGAGTTCCTCAGTTCCGAACCCTGGATCCCTCCAGCATGGTTGATGTCCCTGTGTGGGACTAGGAGCCTCCATGTGTTGTGACTCCCCTTCAGGGCAATCCCATGTGTGTATGTCCACAGAAAGTCTCTTCGTAGCATGTGTCTTTCCCTTGGCAAGCACCTTGCCAGCTCTGTTGTTGAAACTTCCACCTTGCAGGCTGGATACCTCAGAGTTCATGTGTATCACCACTTTGGTTGATACCTGCCTTTGTAAGTCCTCCTAAGAGCAGGCATTCTGCTAGCATACAGCTGGAATATGCTGCTCAGTGTATGCTGTGTCAGCTTAGGCCCTCACTCATGCTGACCTCACCACAGAGTGCTATCACTCTCATGGGTCACTGGAAGACAGCCATGTGGAATTTTTTAAGGGACCCCATTTGTCAGTCTCTTTCTGACGTAACATAGAACATGACCGACTGAAAGGAAACTCGTTCATTAAAGGAGGGAATGGAGATGTTACGTCCCCTTGTCACATCGCTGTTCCACTGAACGGCCGGGTCACTGGCTCGCACTGTTGGGAAAGTTGCTATATGTCAAAGAATTAGTATTTCGCAGTTTTCACAAGTCAGTTGAAATGAGTAGAACAGACAGGTGTTCGTACATAACTTATCTTTGTAAGAAAAGTGTTTTTTGCCTCTAGCTTTACTACATGCACGTTCTTGCCTTTGACCACAGTGAATTTGGAGTAGTGCTTATATCTCCACCGCCATATCTGATACTGCTGCGAATCTCTGTTTAGCTGTTGCGTGTGTGTGTGTTTTGCGCCGCTGGCGCGTGTGCCGGTATGTGTGTAAAAACACTGGCTCTGATTGGCTACCATGAAACACATGACTCTGCCTTAGCCAATCATAATCTCTTATCTCATTATTAACCCACCTGCTCACTCGCTGTGTGAGCCAGGGGTGCGTTAGGATTACATAGTTTATTAAATCAATGCATAGTAACGCACCGCATTTAACGTTCAGTAAATGTAACAACAGGAAAAGTAATTAGTTAGATTACCCCGTTACTGAAAAAATAACGTCGTTACCTAACGCCGTTATTCCAAACACTGCTGGCTCGGCTCCTCAGCGAACACTTGAGTGCGAGTTGCTCGCACTGCTCCTTTTATACCCACACTGCAGGGCAGAGCTCGCGATGCAAATTCGGCAGACTAAGGTACTCTGTGTACCATTGGCTCATTTTGTAACCACTCAAAAGGTGATTGGGTTCTCTGGACTTCTCTTTCTGACATAATGTCTCCGTTCCCTTCTTCATGGAAAGAGGGTTACATACGTAACTGAGACGTTCCCAGGACTTTTGAGAACTGGATCTTGTTGACTATAATTTTTCTTTCTAAATTATGTGAAAATCATCTTGTTTACTCACTCACAGAAAACAATATATTGATTCAAATTTTCTAAGACACTTTTTGTGTGGAAAGGGACTATGTGAGTGGGCGTGAACTATCATGCATTATGTTGTGATTTATACCTGAGAAGACAAAGGCCCGCATAATGAGCTGAATAATGAGCCTTTCAGTCAGGTTTGTGACTGAGAAGGAAAAGTTACAAGAAAGAATGTGACTACAAAATTTATATGTATTTTATGTTTGTAGTCTATTTAGAGTATATTTAATTATCCCACAAAATAATTTAATATTTATTGTTATTAGTATCATTATTAGTATTATTATTATTGTTCAAAAGTGCTGATAATATTTTTCCACTGTATTTTTGACACTGTATTTACCACAACTGAACAGAACCGGTCCAGACTGGGTTTTATTCTGTGCAGGCACTGCTCTACGGGACTGACTGGTTCTTCAGTCTTACCTGTTTCAGAGAAATATTACTGTACTTCACAGACAAACCTACAGTTTTATTTATATGTGCATAAGTTGAATCCGTGTAGCAAAGCTTATCAAGTCACTGGACAGAGCAGAGCGAATGCATTTACGTTGTAGTGATGTGCACACCAGAATCAATTTAAACAGAAATAAACAGCAGTCAGAACTTTTTTAGGAATAAAAAAAGAACGTTGTTAGGAATTAAAAGGTTGTTGTATTTCTATCAAGAATCAGGACAAATTGTAAATAAATCATGAAAAGTGTAAATAATTTGATTAAATTAACAATTTATTTGCTTTTCTGTTTTGAAGACCAAATTGAGAAAAAATTATCTAAAGGTATTCAGACACTCTTTCTCTGTTTTTGTTTTATCGAGACTGACTTTATTAAATAGTTTTCTTCTGTCTTCTCTCTTTCTCTCAATGTAGGTTAAGCAGCTGTTGTATAACAGATGACGGTTGTTCTGCTGTGACTTCAGCTCTGAAATCAAACCCATCACACCTGAGAGAACTGAACCTGAGTGGGAATAAACTACTAGGAGACTCTGGAGTGAAAAACCTCAGTGATCTACAGAACACACAATTCAAGCTGGAGAAACTAGAGTTAGTATCATTATACTATATTTTCAATGAAAAAATAAATTAATAATAGTGATGATATTATTACACTTTTTTTTGTTTTTTATTAAAATAATATAATAAACTAAATCATAAAAATGGTAAATGGTAAATGGACTGCATTTCTAAATCATAAAGTATGATAATACTATTTTATTTTAAAATAAATGTGAATATTGAGTACAAATACTATTATTTTATAGTAAACTTAATAATAAAGTGCTGATATTTTTTATTATTATTTATTATTATTATTTTAATTTAAACCTTAATTATTATTTTTTATTTTAATTATTTTCCTTTTCAAACTTCAAAATCAGCAAGCTTTTATTTCGGCGGGTTGCCGGAAAGTAAGTCTATACACTTCTGGGTTTAGTCTAAAGAATGAAATGTCACAGTTTTGCGTTGTGCTTTGAAAAGTTAACGGGTAGCCTAGATTTATTCTTTCAGTTTGAATATAACTTTAGAAGATAGAATATAATCTTATAAAGTACAGTTTGTAGTTTAAGGCGCACTCTGAACTAATTTACAGCGCATTTCTTATTATATAATAATAATTTAAAAAAAAACAAATTGCTACATGTACTGAGTTAAACTAACTGAGACTTGTTGTAGCACTTGTATATCATTGTCCTCATTTGTAAGTCGCTTTGGATAAAAGTGTCTTCTATTTTGTCGCATATGCACACCTGCAGACCACTCATGTGCACCCATTTTTTGTGCATATTACATTTACATTTAGTCATTTAGCAGAAGCTTTAAGCCAAAAGTGACTTACAAATGAGGGCAATGGAGCAATCAAAATCAACAAAAGAGCACAGTACATGTAAGCAAGGGCTTTTAAATAATGTAATAAAAAGAAAACCGATAGAACAGAAAAAGAAGGTTTCTGGCTGTTTTTGAAGGAGTTATGTTTGATGTGCCTAAATGGATGGTGAAATTGTGATGAAACAATGGGTTTGCTGGGACCACAAGCATTTATATCTTGGCAAGGTTGAGTTGAAGGTGATTGTCCTTCATCTAGCAAAAAAAATTCTGTTTGACAAGCCGAGATGTGAACAGCTACCATCAGATCATCAGGATGGAATGAGAGGTAGAGGTGAGTGTCATCAGCATAGCAGTGGTATGAAAAGCCATGTTTCTGAATGACAGAACCTAATGATACCATGTAGACAAAATGGGTCCAAGGACTGAGCCCTGGGCCACCACAGTAGTTAGATGTTGCAACTTGGACACCTCACCAAAGCCTCTTTCACACTGCATGTTGGACCCGGAAAATTGCCAGAACATTGCTGGGTCACTTTCAGTGTGAAAGCAAACTTGTCCCGAGATTGATTCCAGGATTGAGACCTAGTAACATTGCAGGGTTCAGTCCTGGAACGAGCGCTGTGTGAAAAAAAGCCAGAACTAATGCCATAAATGGTGTGTCGTCGTGATGTCGCAAGTTATCGCACGACACTTTTACCGGGTGTTTTGAAGGCTGATGAACGTACGCGGCGAAAAAACTATGTACAAACTGTAATAAAGCAGAGATGAAAGTGAAAAAGTGACATGACATACAGCCAAGTATGACCTATACTCAGAATTTGTGCTCTGCATTTAACCCATCCAAAGAGCACACACACAGCAGTGAACACACACGCACACACTGTGAACACACACCCGGAGCAGTGGGAAGCCATTTATGCTGCAGCGCCAGGGGAGCAGTTGGGGATTCGGTGCCTTGCTCAAGGGCACCTAAGTCATGGTATTGCTGGCCTGAGACTTGAACCCACAACCCTAGGGTTAGGAATCATACTCTCTAACCACTAGGCCACGACTTCCCTTCCCAGCTAGTTCCTCACTATCCGTGCTGAGGCTGAGATCATTCGCCAGCTTCAGTGAAAGTTAACGTGCCTTGCGTTTTCAATGCGTACATTACATGTCACACTCTGATGACCTTTACGAGTTGTGTGTGAACGCACACACATATTCCGGTTAATCACTGGCAGTGTGAAAGTGCAAGTTATATTATGGAGTTTGAGAACCTGTCTAAATGAAAAACACCAGAGTGGAGCGATATGTTAATGATGTGAATGAGTGCAGGTAGAACTGCAGGAGAAATGGCTTGAAGGAGAGGAGATGGAATAGGATCAAGCGAGTAAATAGTAGGATGATTAGAAAGGACGAGTTTTGAGACTTCTGCCTCAGAGAGTGAAGATAAGGATGTGAATGACTGTATGTGTGCTGGTGATATGTGCTTGATGGACTGTGGTGTGGAAAATTGTGCACTGATGATTTTAATTTCATTAATGAAAAATGTGGCTAAGTCATCAGCTATTAGAGCTGATACAGGTCGGGGAGGAGGAGGAGGACGAAGGAGTGAGATTCTTTTTTTTTTTTTAAACATGCAAGAGTTAAACGAATTGTTATTTTTTATGGTAGTATGTCCTTTTAGCAGTGGAGACATTTGCAGACAAGGAAGAGATGAGTGACTGATACACATTAAGGTCAGTAGTATTTTTGGATTTGCGCCCACACCCTTTCAGCAGCTCTAAGCTTAGAATGGTATTCGCGTAGAACATCAGATAAACATGGGGCAGAAGGGGTGTTATGGGCTGGCCTGGAAGACAAGGGGCAAACAGTGTCTAAACAAGATGTAAGAGTGGAGCAGAAGCACTGTCAGCATCAAAGGATGCTAACAGTTTAGGGGAAGCAAGCGAAGATAAAGCCATAGCAGATAGCCGGGAGGGTGAGAGTGAGCGTAGGTTATGCTAAAGATGACATGTGGAGGGGTGAGTGATTTGTCAGGGACCATGTTGAGTTTAAGAGTGAGGAAGAAGTGATCTGAGGTGTGCAGTGGAGTAACCAATACATGATCAATAGAGCAGTGACGTGTATAAATAAGGTCCAGTTGGTTGCCTGATTTGTGAGTAGCAGTAGTTGACACTCGATTGAGATGAAAAGAGGCAGGTAGAGTGTGGAAGTCTGCAGATAGAGATTTATCTAGGTGGATGTTGAAATCTCCAAGCATCACTAGGGGAGTACCATCCTCAGGAAAAGTTGAGAGCAGCACATCTAATTCATCAAAAAAAATGTCTTGTTGTCCTCTGGGTCAATACACAACTACAAAACAAATTTTAAGAGGGTAGGTAATAGTAACTGAAAATGAGATTCAATGAGTAGGGCTTAACAGGAGGGATACTAACCTTTTTTATACCCGTCAGAAAAAACATAAATTAAATTCAACTGAACACACTTTTCTGTTTATCACAGCAAATGTTTAATCAAGTGAATGACACTGACAAGGTATGCGATAGTGTATGAGACCAAACGCAGCATGTCTCAACCCAGTAAACAAACAAGCGTTTCCTAGCAAAAGACAACTGCGCTAAACACTAATGAGACACGAAATAAATACACTTACGATCTGCTTTTAACTTATGCTGATTTAACTGCTTGGGTATTTCTTTACACTGTACTTTGCTAGTGCTTGAACACACTGTACTGTTTATCACAACAGAGGGTTAATCAAGCGCACAACACTGACAAATAAAGTACAAGACCAAACGCATCATGTCTCAACACATGAACCAAACAAGCGCTTCCTAGCAATAACAACTACGATAAACTATTAACTGCTATTATTGCACTGTATGGAGTTAACACATGATGAACTACTCACACATGAGCATAATGTGTCTGATTCATTCTCTTTTCTCTTTCTGTCTTCAGTCTGTGTAGATGCAGTATTACAGAGAAGCAGTGTCTCATCCTGACTTCCGCTCTAAAATCAAACCCATCACACCTGAGAGAACTGGACCTGAGCTGGAATAAGCTAGGAGACTGTGGAGTGAAACACCTCAGTGATCTACTAATGAAGACACAATTAAAACTGGAGAAACTACAGTTAGTATCATTATACTGTACAGCAGTTACAGTCAGATTAAATATTACTGTTTACCTTCAGGAAAAGAAAAGCATGTGACGTGTGGCCATGTATAGTGTCCTATACTCATAATTTGTGCTCTGTAATTAGCCCAGGGAACAGTTGGGGTTCAGTTCTTGCTCAAGGGTCTCATCTCAGTCATGGTATTGAAGGTAGAAGAGAGCGCGGGATATTCACTCTCTCCACCTACAATCCCTGTTGGACCTGAGACTCAAACCCACAACCTTCAGGTTACAAGACTGACTCTCTCACCATTAGTCCATGACTGCCCACAGTAAAACAAAAACCAAAGAAAAAAGATTAACAAAGTAGATTAAGATATAGGATCACCTACAGAACTATTTAAAATCATATTAAAATGTCACCATGAAATTAAAGTTGACAGTTATTGTTACTGAGAGAGAAGATCTCTCCTGATCGGAATCGCCCACGGCGAGCCGTCGAAGAGGGATATTAGATCTGAGAACCAGACTCTGGTCGGCCAACGGGGCGCTATCAGTAAGAGGTGAGACCCCTGTTGACGGACCTTGGCCAGGACTCCTGGGAGCAGAGCGATCAGAGTAAGGCGTAAAGACGCAGTCTGGGCCACGCATGGGCCATAGCGTCCAGACCCAGGGGAGCTGGATGAGTCAGAGAGAAGTAGAAGGGACATTTTGCTGTCTCCTGTGTAACAAAGAGGTCCACCTCTGCTTCGTAAAATCTTTCCCAGATTTGACTAACTACTTCGGGGTGGAGTTTCCATTCCCCGTGTGTCACAGCTTGTCTGGACAGCAAATCTGCTCCCACATTCATATGCCCAGGAATGTAAATCGCCTTGAGGAACAGGAAACAGGAGAAAGCTGTGCCTGCATTGCGACCGAGTTCCATACCACCCCCAAATACATTGTCCTCTGGGAGGGTGAGAGAACGCTTTTCTTGGCGTTGAGTCTCAATCCCAGAGATTCGAGATGAGCTAGAACGACATCCTGATGTCGAAGTGCTAGCTCTTGAGACTGAGCCAGGATCAGCCAGTCATCTATATAATTCAAAATGCGGATGCCCTGGAGTCGTAGAGGAGCCACAGCTGCATTTATACATTTCGTGTACGTGCGGGGTGACAAAGCTAGGCCGAATGGAAGAACACGATACTGGTAAGCTTCGCCCCCGAAAGCGAACCTCAGGAACTTCCTGTGTTGTGGCAAGATCTCGATGTGAAAATAAACGTCCTTGAGATCGATAGTCACGAACCAATCGCCTGACTTGATTTGAGACACAATCATCTTGATTGTCAGCATTTTGAACTTGTATGTTCTGAGGTAGCGGTTCAAACCGCGAAGATCTAAAATTGGATGCAACCCCCCATCTTTTTTGGGAACAAGAAAATACCGGCTGTAATAGCATGACTGTCTGTCTGGCAGGGGAACATGTTCTATGGCCCCTTTTTCCAGTAGAGTTTGCAATTCCTGTGTCAACAAATGCGCTCGTTCCGGTTTCACGGAAGTGGAGACCACGCCGTTGAAACGCGGAGGATGATACGCGAACTGAATTCTGTAGCCTTTCTCTACAGTCCTTTCTACCCATGGGGAGACATTTGGCAGTAGCTTCCACGCTGCCAGCTTCTCCGAAAGGGGCACTAATTTTGACACTTCGTTTTGTTGGGGGGATGTTAGATGTCTGGTGTCCTGAAACATGGCAGGAGGCAACAGAGCATTTAACATTCCGCTGGAGATCGCTGCTTCCCGAAACACTGGTGGTTGCGGAGATAAAACAACGATCTTTATCTCTGTTGGAATATTACGCGCCCCTCCCGGAGGGGGCACACCCTCACGGTCCTGAGGGAGTTTCCGTGTCACGTCTATTTATAACCTTCAGGTGCGTGTAATATGTGACGTCACCTACCAAGGTTATTTAAGCCAATTCTTGGCGTGTTTGACACACGTGATTCACAACCGGTCGAACAAAGAATGTTCTCATTAGCGCTATTGAGTGCAGCATCGAGAGTAGCTTTTGATAAGGGAACTGTCAGTCACCGGAGATAACAGGAATAACAAATCACAGCAATCCAAATAATTAATGGACCAAATTAAATCCTGCTTTACCTTTTTTTACATTCACTCACTTACTGTCCAAAATAAAATAAAAAAAAAGAATGACAATTGCAAAAAAAAAAAAGAAATGTGTTTAGTGATGCTAAAATATTCTTAAAATTTCCTTGATTTCTCACATTTAAACTCCGTTTTCATTTACATTTACATTTTATCATTTAGCAGACGCTTTCATCCAAAGCGACTTACAAATGAGAACAATAGAAGCAGTCAGGTCAACAAGAGAACAACAACAGTATACAAGTGCCAGGACAAGTCTCAGTTAGTCTAGTATAGAACGCATAGCCAGGTATATATAATTATTATTATTTTTTTTTTATTAAATGAAAAAGACAAGAAAAGGAAAAGTACTGGTGTTAGTAGGTTAAGTGCAGGCAAAAAAGATGAGTCTTTAGATATTTCTTGAAAATGAGTAAAGACTCTGTACGAAGCTGTACGAATTGAGATTGGGAAGTCATTCCACCAGCTGGGCACAGTCCAGGAAAAGGTCCGTGAGAGTGATTTTGAATTTCTTTGGGATGGCACCACAAGGCGTTGTTCACTTGCAGAGCACAAACTTCTGGAGGGCACATAGGATTTAACCAGTGAGTTTAGGTAAGTTGGTGCCATGCCAGTGGTCGTCTTGTAGGCAAGCATCAGTACCTTGAATTTGATGCGAGCGGCTACTGGTAGCCAGTGTAACCTGATAAGGAGAGGAGTAACATGAGCTTTTTTTGGATCATTGAAGACAACCCTCGCTGCTGCATTCTGGATCATTTGCAGAGGCTTGACAGTACATGCAGGAAGGCCCGCCAAGAGAGCATTACAATAGTCCAGTCTGGAGAGAACAAGAGCTTGGACAAGAAGTTGGGTTGCTTGCTCTGACAGGAAGGGTCTAATCTTCCTAATGTTGTATAAGGCAAACCTGCAGGACCGGGTCGTTGTAGCAATGTGGTCAGTGAAGCTTAATTGATGATCCATCACAACTCCTAGGTTTCTGGCTGTCTTAGAAGGAGTTATGGTTGACGAGCCCAGCCGTATAGAGAAGTTGTGATGAATCAATGGGTTAGCTGGAATCAATAGCTTTGTCATTCTCTGACATAGGGATGTTCTGTGAAGACAGAGGTTTAAAGCCCCTCCCCCTTAGGAATTTCAGTCTGGTTCTGCTAGGTGGGGGGGGGGGGGGGGGGGGGGGTCAATGGAAGTGTTTAACTCATGGGTTTCCATGTGATGTCCAGCGTTGCATTTCCATTACGAACAACACATTTGACACCAAATTTCTCTTCTTCGAATTGAAATTGTAAATAATTGTTCTAGTGGTGTTAATGTTGAAAGCTGTTTTGTTAACAAGTTGGTTGCTCATCTTGCTTGGGACTTGTGGCACAGAATGTTTTATGACTTCCTGAGGAATTAGGCTCTGTGTTTCAAACACAGCCCTGATAGACTCTTTAATTCGAGTCATTTCTGTTACACTAGTGAACCAAACTGAGGGACCATTTTGAAGGCTCAGGAAACCTTTGCAGGTGTTTTGAGTTGATTATTTGATTGGCATGTCACCATATTCTAATTTGTTGAGATTGAGAATTGATTGGTTTTTGTTAAATGTGAGCCAAAATCATCACAATTAAAAGAACCAAAGACTTAAATGACTTCAGTCTGTGTGCATTGAATTTCCGAATTTGAGCTGAATTACTGAAATAAATGAACTTTTTCATGTCATCCTAATTTATTGATAAACACCTGTATATATATATATATACATATTACAAAATGACCTTTTCGTTCCTGTGTTATGCTGTTTGGGGCCCTGAAGGCCCCAAACAGCATAAGTGTGACCTCCCCACATGAATAGCACATGCAGTAAGAATTAAACAAAACACTTTATACTCAATATCTCATGATGAATGGGTAAACATAATATTTGTGTATGATTTTTCACCTTAATGATTTCTTTGTAAGATGATCTCTGATCCTCTGTTTGTCTCTTTCTAGTCTTTATAATTGTGGCATTACAGATATTTCTTCTTTAACTGAGTGTTTGACAAACACAAAAGATCTGCAGTTTCTAAAAGAGCTTGATCTAAGACGCAATAAGATTAGAGACTCAAAGCAGCCAATCATTGATGTGCTACGAAACTCGAACTGTAAAGTGAGGTGAGTAAACTTCACTTTGTGATATTGAAGAGATTCATTTACCTCTGATATGTGAACAAATATATATTTTCAAATATTTCTGAAAAGTGTTTTCAAATTATCATCAAGCTTTATTTCAAAGGGATTGTTTCAGAATTAAATACCATCTCTCCAGAAGATGAATCATCCATCCATTCATTTTACAAAGTGCTGTAAATTAAATTGTTTAATTAGGGTTTATAGATCATTTCCACGACAGAGTTCAAAATATATCATTTCATACTGAAGCTGCTAGTTTGTCAGTTTCGGGTGATTATTAAACAGCAGCACAAACTGCAAAAGCAGCAGTTCTTCAGTGCACTCAGTGTCCAGATTAATTGGTTTTCATTCACTCTTCCACTGAACTGTATTAGTGGACTAATGTAGGGAATAGTGCAGGGGTGTCAAACTCATTTTGGTCTGGGGGCTGCAGCTTAATCTGATCTCAAGGGGGCCAGACCAGTAAACTCATAGCACAATTACATAGAACTAACAATAAGTCCACTTTTTTCTTTGTATTAGTGCAAAGAAGTAAATTATAAAAATCTTTATATTAAATGAATGAACAAAATATATTATGAACAACCTAAGTAGTATGTGCAATTTCAACAACACTATTACTCAGTTTAACATTTATTTAAGTGCATTATACATAAAAACTTATCACAGTTAGCATATAATTGCATAAAACATTTAGTCACAGTTTTGTGGAACTTAAAAACACTGTCCTGCATGTTAACATAAATCACACATCAAAATATAGAAATTATTTAATATCCATTTTCCAATTTGCGGGAAGCAATTCTGAACACATGAATTGACTCCACACACTTAAAATCTTAAGTGGCAGCTGTTTTAAAAAGAAAATATTTGTAAAATGTGCAGATTTATACATAAGTATGTATGTTTTTTTTAAGTAAACAAATTTATCAATTTGCCCCTGAAATTTGGCATCTTTTAGCCTGCACAAGTGCATCAATATCAGGCATCATGTCCTGAGTAGCAGCCACTTTTAGAATCTCATTTAAGTGCTTATGTGTGAGCTTTGAGCGCAGTTTCATTTTATTAATGTTCATTAGTGAGAAAAATTGCTCACAAAGGTACAGCAGTGCTGTTAATTTGGGATAGCCTGGCAGGAGCTACTGGTTAAATGTGTCCAAGCCCACAGAGGCAAATTTGTCCTTCAATTCTACATCACACTTCAAATCAATTATTTCAAGTTCCATGTCAACAGGCACATCAGAAACTCGGACTGTGAATGGTGAGCGAAAAACTGCGAATTCTGTCTCGAGTTCGCTAAAGACCTGAAATCGTTTCTCAAACTCCCTCAGCAACTCTGAAATATTGTCTTTGTACCGTCTCACGTCAGGATTAACGCTTTGTCAAAAAAGAGAAAAGTGGACACAGAGTGTTGGATTTTTCAAGAAAAATGGCATCTGCCTATATGTTCACAGAGGTGAATGGGAAACCTGTATAATATAAGTCAAAGAAATGCCTGACTCATATACTGTATGACTCTGTGTTATTCTGTGCTGCTAATGACACACACTTAATGAATAACACACCTGTGAATGTCATGACTGACCAATCATTTCACTTATTTACTGAGACCAATACAAACATGTTTAAACTAGAAGACAAACAGCTTTAACTAATGCAACATTTAACTGAAAGCTTTTTGTTTCAAGAAAAAAAAAATCACATTTGTATTTGTTCCTTGTCAAATATTATATTTGATGTAAACTCGTTAGTGTGTCTCTCTTTAAATTGACTCAGTAGAGAAACAAACAGAATGGAATTCATGTTCAAATGTATTATATTTTAAACACAAAAACTGTTTTATAAATAAATATTCAAATCAGGTATATCCATTTATTAATCTGATTACAGGATTTTTATGAAACTTTTACTTTAAAAAAAGTGATGGAAATATAGTAACTAATTTGTACTCTGCTCCACTGAACTCTGTTGATCCTTCTCATCTGTTCCACCTTACAGTGTAAATCCATCACCAAAAGTCGCTGAAAGAGTTCAAACACAAGAAATACCTGATAGCGTTCAATCACCAAAAACTGATGAATGCTGTATATCATAATATGAAGTGGTCTTGAGAGGAGCACCAAACATCAGATGAAGATCCACAGAAGAGCTTCACTACTGTGTCTATGAGGAGAAATAAATGTGTGATAAATGTGTATATGTGTTCCATACAGGTGAAGAGACTCAGACTTTACAATGAAATAATGCAGCATGCATGTTAGAAACATGATATTGAATGATTAAGTCAAGTCACCTTTAGTTATATAGGGCTTTAAACAAAAAGCATTGCGTCAAAGCAACTGAACAACATTCATTAGGAAAACAGTGTGTCAATAATGCAAAATGATAGTTAAAGGCATTTCATCATTGAATTCAGTAATGTCATCTCTGTTCAGTTTAAATAGTGTCTGTGCATTTATTTGCAATCAAGTCAACGATATCACTGTAGATGAAGTGACCCCAACTAAGCAATCCAGAGGCGACAGCAGCAAGGAACCGAAACTCCATCGGTGACAGAATGGAGAAAAAACCTTGGGAGAAACGAGGCTCAGTTGGGGGGCCAGTTCTCCTCTGACCAGACGAAACCAGTAGTTCAATTCCAGGCAACAGCAAAGTCAGATTGTGTAGAAGAATAATCTCCTTTCCTGTGGTCCTGTCCTGGTGGTCCTCTGAGACAAGGTCTTTACAGGGGATCTGTATCTGTGGCTCTAGTTGTCCTGGTCTCCGCTGTCTTTCAGGGCAGTAGAGGTCCTTTCTAGGTGCTGATCCACCATCTGGTCTGGATACAGACTGGATCTGTTGGCTACGGTGACCTCGGAATAAGAGAGAAACAGACAAATATTAGCGTAGATGCCATTCTTCTAATGATGTAGCGAGTACATAGGGTGTTATGGGAAGTGTTTCCGGTTCCGGTTTACCTAATTAATGCAGCCTAAAAATCCTTTAACGGATTTGGATATTAAAAGCATATTAGTATGTTATGTGTAAGCCAGGTTACAGAGATGGGTCTTTAATCTAGATTTAAACTGCAAGAATGTGTCTGCCTCCCGAACAATGTTAGGTAGGTTATTCCAGAGTTGAGGTGCCAAATAGGAAAAGGACCTGCCGCCCGCAGTTGATTTTGATATTCTGGGAATTATCAATTTGCCTAAGTTTTGAGAATGCAGCGGAACGTGGAGGATTATAATGTAGCAAGATCTCATTCAAATACTGAGGTGCTAAATTAATAATGTTGCTTTAGTATTCAAGCAGATGATCATTGTGTTTAATATAAAGCTGGATCAGAGAAGGAAGAAGCTCAGATGAGTCTGTCTGGCTCTTCAGTTTAATAATATTTGTATTAAACTCATTCATAATGATTCAAATGTTTAAATGTGATTGTCAAGTGCAGCACTTAAATGTATCAAATGATATATAGCAAATCTACAATGTGTGAAATTTCCATGTTACTTAAAACATTTCCATGATCTCTTACATTTTCTACACATTCTTATTCTATTTAATTCTATATTAAGTTAGCTATGTGTCTGTCTGTTGCTAACAATCATATATCCTCTCATTACAACAAACAAAGCAGAAAAACAGTGTCAATAACAGCTGGATTGTGCCGTTTTGACAGAAGAATTGATTAAAACGGGAGTTTTTACACACAGTGAGTTTGTGCTGAACTGACTGACAGCTTCAGTGTTTAGAAATACTGGGCCTTTTACTCGCTGTTTGTCTCATTTTATTCAAAATTTTAGGAAAGGTTTATTTTTTGAGACTTTTTGACTTTTCCTACTTAAGTACAAAAAATGACAAATCTATTTTTAAATGTTATAATGATGATTGCTGGTCATATTCTGCTTGCTACGATGATCATTTTCTTTAGATATAAAATAAAAGTTTTTCGTTTTTTTTGTCATCAAGTCTTTGTTTTCCTACATTTTAACTTTTAGTTTTACAAATGAGGACAATCTTTGAAGAAAGAAAATATTTTTGTCCTCATAATAAATTAAGATTTAAATTGGATAATATTCAGATCTGAGGCGTTGAAGTGTGATGAAGTATTTGAATGTGGAGGGAGTATTTAGAGACAATCCCAGCCCTGAGCTCCGAGTGTTGCTCCGCTGAAATCATTCATCAAATCCAGAGTTTTTCCTTTTTATGGACTTTAGAAAAGACTGTTCAATCTCTTCACTACTTATCTGCTCCTCACACAAGTTCCTTCTTGTGGAAATGTGATTTTTTTTTCTTTCTGAGATATCTGGTCTAAATATTAATATGATCAAATGTGGGAGATTTCCACTGAAATTCAAGTAATCTGTCGAGGAGGAGGTCACACTGTGGAGGAAAACTTTGTAAAGATTATATTGTGCTTCTCTTCATTTTCATTCTCAACAATACAAACAGCACTTTTAAAATTAATTGGTTAAAATAGTTTATTAAAAACAGTAGTTCTGTGTGGAATATTTTCTCTAATCATTAATTTAAATTATTTTATTTCTTTTCCTTAGATGTAATTTTTATGTTATCTGATAACTCACAGGAAAACACATTTAAAGTGGTATTAACTTTTCATTAGACTAAATGGAGTGATTCATAACTGTGAAATGTCTTTGGAATATTCTAATTCTTTATCCAAATCTTGTAAAATTTCCACGGTATGACCATGAATGTATTGAGTTAGATATTTCCCTTTAAGATATTTCCCTTTAAGTCCCTTAAAGGGTTAGTTCACTGAAAAATTAAAATTATAAATAAAATAAAATAAATTTATGCATTTAGAGGATGCTTTTATCCAAAGCGACTTACAGTGCATTGAGGATATAAATTTTTACCTACCATGTGTTCCCGGGGAATATTCTGCACCCAGCCGCTCCTGCCGTTGCTTGGCAAACCTCTGTTCTCCACCCAACAAAACGGACAAACTCCTTTTGCTCTCCCGGACAAATTAAGATTTCTCACACTGCTGCTCATTCTGTTTCACGGAAACCTGGCTGAATGACGCCAGAGTGCTCCATCTGCCCGGCTTTCAGCTGTCTAGAGCAGATCGAGAGGCAGAATCGACAGAAAAATGCCATTTCAGATGCATCTTCTGTGTTTCCTCTGCATTGCAAAGATTCATTTTGTTAATTGACACTTCTATTTGCTTTATAACAGCCCAAATGTCTTATTATATTTGGCTGATTAAATATAAGAATTTGACTCAAATGATAATGCACACTTTAAAAAAAAATGGCTTCACTGTAAAAATTACCATAAAAGGTAAAAAAAAAAAAAAAAAAAAAACTATTTAAACATCTTGGAAAATATTAATTTCAGTCACTGCGGTGAACTGACCACCACACAGAATATGGAGTATTAAAAAAATGTTAGGAGTCCACTGTAGTCCACAGCTGTCCACTGTAGTCCTCAAAATATCAGCACAGTAACACTCAGTCAAATTATTGTTATCGATAAAATCCCCAATTCAGCCATCCATTCCATGCAGTTGTCAGAGCGCAAACTCCATCCTGAACCTCACCACAGAAGAACTTAAGGTTGTTTTCAAATAAAATCTGTCCCGTGTTCTTTTCATTTTTTTTCTCTTCAGCCCTTTTTTTCCTTGCGGTAGCTAGCGGAAAGCAGTGACTGTGTGATTGACAGCTAATATTAATTAGTCTAAAATCTTTATTAAAGTTTAGAATGCAAGGATAAAATCTGTTAATATATAATTTGTATAGTTGCGATGCTCATACATTATTGGTGAGTAGGGCCCTATGATTTCCCTATTCACGGTAACCCATCAAAATAAAAATCCAGTTTAATTTAAAGACAAGTATTTGCCAGAAATGTACATAGCCTACTACTACTAAAATTAAACAAACATTATTTTTTTAAGGAATAATCACACATTTTTAATAGTAAATCCCCTTTATTTACCAAAAAACATTTTTACTTAATTTTCAATAATAAAAAAAGAATGTTTTATGTCTTCATTTGATAACCAGAAACTTGTAAATACACAACAGAATTTCAGAGGGGGGAAAACATTTCATAAGGGTATTTTAAGAAAAAAAAAATGAATAAATTAAGTTGTTTTATGCATTTAAATAATTAGAAATGCTGAAACACAAAATTAGGTAACAATAGATAAAATTAAAAAACATTTCATAGGGCTCTAAACATGTAATTTTTGTTTAACTTTTAGTAAATTGTTTTGAAAATGTATAAGTGTTATGATTTTAATTAATTAGACATGCTTTTTGATTAATACAATAAAATTTAACCATTAAAAAGGAGTTGAGAAAATTTCAAACAGAAACAAATGTAATCCAGAAAAATTTAAATGGACTTTGGGAAAAAATAAAACAGATTTCATAGGGCTCTAGGTGAGTGCTCCTAAATGTTTGCTAACTTTTTGAATTTGGGAGCACCAGTGCTACCAAGTAAAAAAGTTAATTTCGAGCTCTGCAGTTTGGAATTGATTTTGTTGGCTAAATAGAGCAATAACAGGCAATACAATGTCTCAAAACGTAAGTCTCTTAACATTAACTTCTTGTATATCTGTTAACTTTGTATAAAATCAATATCTAATCATGCTGATGTTTTGAAATGATATAAAGGCCCCGTATTTTTAATTTTGTTATGCATATTAATAGACTGAATCATGCAGTGAAAGAACGCATGCACACTAATCTAGCCTGACTTCACGTCATATATGCATGCACTCTCTATGGTTGTGTTTTGTTTTGATTTTCCAACATTTGATAATATCCAACCGCACATCATAAAACAACAATTACGAAATGTGTAGATTTGGTGGCAAATGCAGTTACCTGCAAACTCCATCCCATAGGCTTTACAGTGAATGCAGTGCATCTCCGAAAACTGTACGCCTGGGCTGGTGGATCAACATTCACCACGTGATCGCCATCATTATTTGTTACATTAGGTGGTTCACCAAAAAAAATTGGTCAGTGTTTTTTTTTCCCCTCTCTTCTTCAGCCCTTTACATTCCACATGACAGAGGAAAGCAGTGACTGGTTGATTGAAAGCTAATATTAAGGTTTGTGGAATTTTTCCCCTTAATTTCAACACCACAAAGTGTAGCCATCTACAGGTAAATGTATTATACAGCCTGTTTGGATTTAAACTAAACCACAACAGATTTTCCGCCACGGGATGAGAGCTTATTATGAAAACGAATACAAATATTTGATAATAACGTTTTTCAATAACTTTTGCTAGTTTCGTTTAGTTTTAGTTTTTCATTTATTATGAATTTTACATTATATTTCGGTTAACGAAAATGTTTTTTAACTGATAGTTTTAGTCTTCGTTTCAGTTTTTGTTTACAAAAATAACCTTGGTACGGACTAGGGCTGTCAAAAAAAAAGTAATTGAATTTCGAATGTTCGTCTAATTTAAAATAAAAATCCACATTCGAAAGAAAAAACGTTGCATTTGAATTTTAGGTGTGCATTAAGGAAAGCTGCCTTTTAAGCCCCGGGTAAACGTCACATTCTGTGTTCCGTTCCGTCTCGCGCACAGCCGTGTCCACGCAACTTTCAAAGGTGGACCAGCTTGACATCCAGGACCACTTTTGTCTCATCATTCACCTCGCGTGTCGTGCACCATCCACGCGGTCTCAAAAATTTGGCTGTACGCGGATCACGAAAATGACATAATGCGGAAGTATAGTTGACCTTTATCAGTGGCGCATGTGAAGCGATGATGATTTTAGGTTTATGTTAGCCTATTCAGTTGAAGCCAGTAGAAAAAAAGAGAACATCAATGTGGATTGGATCTTGTTTACATCAAAACTGAAACCAAGCCGTTCACACAGAATGCATATTTGAACATTTTCTAGATGGACACCATTGGATTTGCTTGTTTAGAAAGCCATGTACAATTTATGAAACTTCAACATTTTCAAAAGTTTTTTTAAAGTTATATCTTCTTATAATTCCAGGGAAAATTGTTTCTGGCCATGAAACTATTCTCCTGTCCTTATAAAATTTAGGTTACTGAAAAGTAACAAATAAGCTTTGTAGCTAAGATCAAACATTTCATTGACATCGTGATGTGAGCATTTTAGACAGAAGCAATCAGGAATATATATTGGATTTTAATAATTGAACTAACAATACATCGAATCGCCCATTCACAGACAGTAACCTTTTGAAAGACAAGGAATCAGATCACCTTGAAAAAGGGAATAGACAACTTTAAGCAGCATTTAAATCTCAATAGAAAATAATACTTGCATGTAGTTCTCTTTGTGACCGCGCAAGACGAGAGTGCGCGTGTCGTTCTTTTGGAGCTGGGCGTGTTTTCTTGTGTCTTCCAGGGCGAGCAGACTCGCACAAAGTTTTAAAGGTTCACCGAACGTGAAGTTACCAAAGAAATGATTCAGATTTCGTGATCCTTGCGGAGGGAGAGGCGAATATGAGAATAAAACTTAGTAAAGAAAAGAAAAGAAAAACAGAGATGAGAGCTCCCTAAGCAGCCATGAAAGAAGACATTCTCTCAGATGAAGTGCTCCGAGACTAAGTATTTCACGCCTCTGTTCGCGCGAACAACCAATGAACGTCCAACAATCTGAAGTGGGAAAAAGTTCCTTTGTCTCTGGAGAGACACCCACTTGAGTACATTATGGTGTACAGAATTTAGCAGTTATATTCCAGCAAGATGGTAATTCAGGTAAAGGTAGGAGAAACAAAGTTACATTCATATGCAGAAATACTCACATTTAAAGGCCGTGATGCAAGGTTAATTTTTTCTACCAAATTTGTGCAATTTGCTTGTTGGTAATAAACATTTAAACTGTTATCCATTGTATTTTATGTTGTTGGGCATCACAAAACGGAATATAATACGGAAAAATATGTACTATCTTACAGCGTTCTCCTTTCCCCCACAATGCATTGCATCACGTCACGTTGGGGAGAGAATTTACCAAAGCATGCCTTGAGAGTGACTAGAGAGACGAGTAGTAGACGAGAGTTTTCAGATAGCGATTATAGATTATAGATAAATACATAGATATATATATATAGATAGATAGACTACATATATAGATAGATAGACAGACAGACAGAGAGATAGAGAGATATCGACCAACAGTGACCCAAACGCACTCATTTCCACTACAGCACAAGCTTTTTAGCGCAGTTTCTTGGCAATTCCTCATTTGCCCTCTCAAGGCTGGCTCGATCGAAATGACATGGCTGTGGACCATCATAAATGTTGACTCTTGCCACCTCTTCCTCATCCCAGTCAGTCACTATAGTTCTGATGCTGCGTTCCAGGCAGGTTTTTGAGCTTGTAATCACTATTTCATACCACTACTAATGACTTTGTACCGTTCCAGGCAAGTTACGCCAAACTTTCTGAGCGCAAGGAATTGTAACTAGATTATTTATTTTATTGCAACGTTACATTGACTTAAAATCCTTTTTTCAACATGTACCACTTGCATAAACACTGCGCCCGTAGGTAGTATTATTCGTAGGGGTTGTCATCGTTGTTTCGCGTGCTGTGTGACCTCAGAACTCTGAGTACATCGATCTAGTACGAGATACGAGTTCACGGGTGGGAAGTCACGGGTTTGATTGCCGTTCCAGGGCACTTTCACGGGTTTAAGGTTAGAAAAACACGGGTTACGGGTTGCCTGGAATGCGGCATCATACTAGGCTGAGGCTACCTTTCCTCGACTTCTCCCCAACGTGACTTCATCACTGAGTTGCGTAAAAAAAAAGTTAATACCAAAAACTTAGAGACATTTTAAAAATGATATACATATCTTGAGTGATTTATGTACCCATTAATCGAAAGTGGTGGTTAACCTGCAACATGGCCTTTAAAGTTTGATTAACACACAATAAAATTGCAGATTCTCCAATTGGATATGGGAAGACATCTAAGCACAAAAAGGAAGTTAATACATTTAAAATACATTTACTTTCCTTTTTCCTTATAAAAATTCCTAGCGAGCTGGGCTTTTTCTGTTTCTCCCAGTTGGGTCATAAAGTTTTATGACCTGGTCAGAGGTAGGGTTACAAAACCATGACTATTTGAGAACATTAATTAGGAGAAACATTTCCAAGTTACAAATCAGAAAATCATAACCATCGCAGAACAGGGCTAACCAGTTATGCAACGCACAAACCTATCAAATACATCTTAGTAATGACCTACATGATGAGTGTAAAGAAACATTTGTGTGTGTGTGTGTGTGTTGTGGAATCTGGTTTAATTCTCCAGGTTTCTGGTTCTTCTTGTTTTATTCTCCAGGTTACTGGTTCCTCTAGTTTTATTGTCAAAGTTTCTGGCTCCTCGTGTTTTATTCTGCAGGTCTCTGGCTCCTCGTGTTTTATTCTGCAGGTCTCTGGTTCCTCGTGTTTTATTCCCCAGGTTTCTGGTTCCTCGTGTTTTATTCTCCAGGTTTCTGGCTCCTCGTGTTTTATGCTTCAGGTTTCTGGCTCCTTTTATTCTCCAGGTTTCTGGTTCCTCGTGTTTTATTCTGCAGGTCTCTGGTTCCTCGTGTTTTATTCTCCAGGTCTCTGGTTCCTCGTGTTTTATGCTGCAGGTTTCTGGCTCCTCGTGTTTTATGCTGCAGGTTTCTGGCTCCTCGTGTTTTATGCTGCAGGTTTCTGGCTCCTCGTGTTTTATTCTGCAGGTTTCTGTCTCCTAGTGTTTTATGCTGCAGGTTTCTGGTTCCTCTTGTTTTATGCTGCAGGTTTCTGGCTCCTCGTGTTTTATTCTGCAGGTTTCTGTCTCCTAGTGTTTTATTCTGCAGGTTTCTGGTTCCTCTTGTTTTATGCTGCAGGTTTCTGGCTCCTCGTGTTTTATTCTGCAGATTTCTGGCTCCTAGTGTTTTATTCTGCAGGTTTCTAGTTCCTCTTGTTTTATTCTGCAGGTTTCTGGCTCCTCGTGTTTTATGCTGCAGGTTTCTGGCTCCTAGTGTTTTATTCTGCAGGTTTCTGGTTCCACCAAGTGTTGACATGTCCTTGATCAAGACACCTAACCCCAGCTGCTCCCGGCAAACTGGATGGTGCCTTGAATGGCTGACACCTCAGTCGGTGTATGAATGAGTGAGTGAATGGGTAGATGTGAGGCAACTTGTAAAGCGCTTTGGATGGCCATGGGATCTGTTGAAAGCGCTATATAAATGCAGTACATTTACTTATTTGGTTTCATTGGTGTGAATCCTCTCATGTGTTTTCAGATGTGTCGAATCACTGAATCTCTTGTCACAGTGTGAACACTTATATGGTTTCTCTCCAGTGTGAATCCTCTCATGTATTTTCAGACTTGATGACACACTGAATCTCCAGTCACAGTGTGAACACTTATAAGGTTTCTCTCCAGTGTGAATCCTCTCATGTGTTTTCTGACCTGATGATTTAATGAATCTCTTGTCACAGTGTGAACACTTATAAGGTTTCTCTACAGTGTGGATCCTCTCATGTGTTTTCAGATATGATGACACACTGAATCTCTTGTCACAGTGTGCACACTTATAAGGTTTCTCTCCAATGTGAATCCTCTTATGCGTTTTCAGAGATGAAGAATCATTGAATCTCTTGTCACAGCGTGCACACTTATAATATTTCTCTCCAATGTGAATCCTCTCATGCGTTATCAGAGATGATGAATCATTGAATGTCTTGTCACAGTGTGCACACTTATAATGTTTCTCTCCAGTGTGAATCCTCTCATGCATTTTCAGAGATGATGAATCATTGAATGTCTTGTCACAGTGTGCACACTTATATGGTTTCTCTCCCGTGTGAATCCTCTCATGTATTTTCTGACCTGATAATTTACTGAATCTCTTGTCACAGTGTGCACACTTATATGGTTTCTCTCCAGTGTGAATCCTCTCATGCATTTTTAAACTGCTTGCTGAACTAAAAGTCTTTTCACACTCAAAGCACATGTACCCTCTTTTACCAGTATGTATTTTCTGATGTACTTTCAAACTTTGTAGAGGCAAAAAACTCTTACTACACAAATAACATGGATGTGGTTTCTCCTTTGCATGAACTTTCAAGTGTTTCTTCAGAAGTGAAACCCATAAAAACATTTTACCGCATTGAACACATGCGTGCTTCTTCTCTGCAGTGTGGATGTTCCTGTGTATATTAAGGTTTGATGATTGTGTGAAACTCTTCCCACACTGATCACAAGTGAATGGTTTCTCTCCAGCATGAACTCTCATGTGACACTCAAAACCGGTTTTGTGTGTGAATCTCTTTCCACACTGAGTGCAGCTGAAGGACTTCTTTGCTCTTTTTTTCTTTAAATCTTTCTGTTTGCTTTGAGAGAAACTCAAAGGTGTTCCATCAGTTTTGACGTGATTTTTTTCCTCAACTTCACTTGATTCTTCATTCTCCTCTTTTTCTTCAATTAACTCTGAAACAAAAGTAAAAATTATTTATTTTTGGTAACTTGTTAAAAACTGGTAACTTGTTAAAAACTTCAATGTTTAACATCTGTAAGTCCACGATTAATTTTCTTTGCTTCAGATTGAATGGGGACAACTTGATAAACATAAAATCAACATGATGTTATTTTTTCAATGCCCTCTGCATATTTTGAAGCATCATTGTTTTTTAGAGTGAATTTAAAACGGCCGTAAGATTAACTTATCAACTTTTAATAATGTTATCACTTCTTATCATTCCAGGAAAATTGTTTCTGGCCATGAAACTATTCTCCTGTCCTTACAAAATTTAGGTTAATGAAAAGTAACAAATAAGCTTTGTAGCTAAGTTCAAACATTCCATTGACTTTGTGATGTTAGCATTTTAGACAGAAGCAATCAGGAATATATATTGGATTTTAATGGTGAAATAATAATACACCGAACTACGATTCACAAAGAGTAAATATGGGAAAAAGGGAATAGACAACCATAAGCAGTATTTAAATCTCTATAGAAAATAATACTTGCATGTGGTTGTCTTTGTGACTGTTCTTTTGGAGCTGGACATGTTCTCTTGTGTCTTCCAGGGCGAGCAGACTCGTGCGAAGTTTTAAAGGTTAACCGAACGTGAAATTACCAAAGAAATTATTCCGATTTCGTCTCCCTCATGGAGGAAGAGGCGAATATGAGAATAAAACTTAGTAAAGGAAAGAAAAGAAAAACGGAGATAAAAGCTCCCTTAGGAGCCATGAAACAAGACGTTCTCTCAGACAAAGTGCGCTGAGAACTTTGTGTCAGTCTTCTTATGGAGCGACTTGGTTCATGCCTGTGTGTGTGTGTGTGTGTGTGTGTGTGTGTGTGTGTGTGTGTGTGTGTGTGTATAAAGGTGCAGAGAGTTCGTAATCTCTCTGGAGCTGCTCACGTGACTCGTGTGGAATGTCTGTTAACACTCCAGGGGGTCATAAGAAATTTAAACCCAGCCATGCTGGGACCAGGCCGGTCATTCAGCTTGCAGAGAGTTTGATTTACATGCATGAGTTCAGAGGCTAAAAGCTTTGGGTTTCATAAGGAATGTGCATTGTTTTAGATTCAAGCCATGATTCATTAATTCAGAACCAATTAATTAATGAACTGCTCATATGCTACACTTGTTCAGTGAAGATCAGGATTCATCCGTGAAGAGAACACCTCTCCAAAGTGCCAGACACCATCGAATGTGAGTTTGCCCACTCAAGTCAGTTACGATGACGAACTGCAGCCAGGTCAAGACCACAATGAGGATGATGAACCTGCAGATGAGCTACCCTGATAAGGCTTTTGAGAGTTTGTGCAGAAATTCTTTGGTTATGCAAACTGATTGTTGCAGCAGCTCTTCGGATGGCTGGTTTCAGACAATCTTAAGTGAAAAAGTGAAAGTGACATACAGCCAAGTATGATGACCCATACTCAGAATTCGTGCTCTGCATTTAGCCCATCCAAAGTGCACACACAAACCATGAACACACACCCAGAGCAGTGGGCAGCCATTTAAGCTGCGGCGCCTGGGGATCAGTTGGGGGTTTGGTGCCTTGCTCAACTTCATGCTCCCTAAAAACTTTTGACATCTGTGGCATTATGCTATGTGATAAAACTGTACACTTTAGAGTGGCCTTTTACTGTGGCCATTCCGGTATCAAATTTTCCTGTTGCAGTTAATTGATAATGCTTTTATCACGGCATATGGTAGGGGTGTAATGGTACGTGTATTCGTACCGGACCATTTCGGTACAGGGTTTTCGGTACGTAGCACGTGTGTAGCGAATGACCGAATGCATTATTTTGTGTGCGGAACATAGGTAAATTTTCGTGTTTCCAAACGAACATATTAAGTGGCGGAAGCCCTGCAGCTGATTCTAAGGCCGGTGACACACTGGCTGCGTTGTGTGAGCGTGGCGTTTCTGCTGCGTGTCAGTTGTGTGGCGGCTGCTTCGCGTTTTCTGTGTCTTTACACACAAGAACCATGCCTGACGCAGCGCTGTGCTGCTGCTACTGTAGAGCCCCTTTCACACTGCCTTTCCGGCAAATACAGGAGTAAAGTGTTCCTGCAATTGTTCCCTGGTCGCTAGATTTTGCACTTTCACAATGCCAGTGATGACCCGGGATATGTGCGTGCTTTCAAACACAACCCTTGAAGATCCTGTAACGAGACGTGACATCAGCGCGTGACGTGTAATGTACGAGTCGACAACGCTAGACACGTTATACTTTCACTCAAGCAAGCAAATGACCTCGGCGTCAGCGCGGAAAGTGAGGAACTAACTGATCTCTGTTTCATTACAGTTTGCACATATGTTTTCGTAGCAAACGTTGATCTTCCTTCAAAACAGCCGGTAAAAGAGTCGCGTGCATCACTTCAACACGGAATTAGATCTGGCTTTTGTTCACACAGCGCTCGTCCCGGGTCGAACCCCGCAATGTTACTAGGTCCCCAACCCGGGTTCAATTCGGTAATCAATCCCGGGACGTGGTTGCTTTCACACAGAAGGCGACCCGGCAATGTTCCGGAAATATTGCAGGACCGACGTACAGTGTGAAAGGGGCTCAAGTGACATAGAGGGAGGCTGCCGAAAGACCAGGATCTTGTCTTCACAACAACGATATCTATACTTCATGTTGAGCATAAATATAAAGCCTACTGATAAAGGACACCCTCAACAGTATTGACGGCAAAATAGACTATGTTTGACAGGTGCAATATGCCAGTGTGTCACTGTCCTAATGTTTTCAAAAGGCATCAAGCGAGTGTGAACATCACTACAACTAAGAAAAAAAACGATTGTAATTCAAACGCCGCTCCCGTCGGCATTTAAGCAGACCTTTGCTCTTAATTCTGATCGGTCCAATGCAATAATGAAATCTGAGCAGGTCTAAAAACTGAAACTGTTGATGCTGCACTTTTTTTATTTTATATAAATTTTATTAAAAAGTATTTTTTTAAAGTGTAAACAACTAGTTAAAAAAAAGTTTATAGTGATAAACAAACTGCAGTTTAATGTTTGCATTTCTTTCCCTTACTCTACCGAAAATGAACCGAACCTTGACTTTAAAACTGAGGTACGTACCCAACCGTGATTTTTGCGTACCGTTACACCCCTAGAATACTGTATTATCATGGTATTGAAATTTTGTTTTAAAAAGTGATCATAATAAAGTATAACATGTTAAATAACTTTCTTATAACAAAAATAACTAGACATTTAAAACAAAGCAATACAGAAAAATATATAAAAGTTAAATGTTTTACACATTAAAGTTCAAAAGAACTATAAAAACCAATAGGTATCACTTTACAGTAAGACCTCATTAGTTAACCTTAGTTAATGCATTAACATTCAAGACAAGTCCAGGCAAGTTTATTTATAGCACATTTCATACACAATGGTAATTCAAAAAGAATGTCATGACGAAAAATAATCACAAAAATAAAACAAGCAATTTAAGAACTTGAAAATGAAAATGATTTAAAAATTGACTTAAAATGAATTTAAAACAGTTTAAAAATAGAAAATGATTTTACATAAAATACAGTGCAATACATAAAATATAGCGTAATCAGTTCGGACATCGCATAGTGCTCATTCAATAAATGCACAGCTAAACAATGAACAATAGCTACATTTGATATAGATGTTATTAATCTTTGTTAAAAAATCTTAAGTCTTAGTTCATGTTAGCTCATTAAATAACACAGTTGCAACTTTCAATTTTAACAATGTGTTATTAAATATTGGAATACCTAAGATTAATGAATGTTCAGAATAATTTTTTCATTGGCAGTTTATGTTAAATAATAAAGCGATAATGTAAAGTGTGAATGAACAATAAAATATTAAAACACTTTCAAAACAATATCTAGGGCATTTGTAGTTCAGATTAAAAAAAAAAAGTTTTAGCTACTCAAACTTTCCTTCTCACCGCACATTAGGACGATATAGACACATGTCCTCCTCCAGGCAGTTTCATAATGGAAAGTTGTGGCCTAGTCGTTACAGAGTATGACTACTAACCCTAGGGTTGTGGGTTCGAGTCTCGGGCCGGCAATACCACCAGGTGTCCACCAGGTGTCTTTGAGCAACCCCCAACTGCTCCCTGGGCACTGCAGCATAAATGGCTGCCCACTGCTCCTGGTGTGTTCACAGTGTGTGTGTGTGTGTGCACTTTGGATGGGTTAAATTAGATTAGATCCTGTATAATTGCTGAAGAAGTTGTAACGCTTTGACTCAATCAATGAAATGAAAGAGATAGATAATGAGGAATTGGTGTCTCACACATTTAATGGCTGGTACACGGCCACGTGCTCTTCTCATACGTGAGAGATTAACTCTTTCTTGGCATTACAAATAAAGTAAAGACAAAATTATATTATAATATTGCACATATATAGGCCATTCAGATTACTTGTTAAAATGCAATGCCATACCTTATATCTGCAGACGATGTACGTCTGTTTGTGGATGGAGACTTAACGGCCAAAACTATGTATTTTGCATGCATCACATTATAGTGCAGTGTGTATGAAAATAATAACAAGACGACAGAGTGAACTTATCATCCAAAGTGTTTCTCACATAGTCTTAACTTATAACACACACTATGTGGTGATGACATAGAAGTACTACGTGAGAACCACTTTGGATGATAAATTCGCCCTACAGCCTTATTTTTATGCACTCCGCACTATAATGTGAAGCATGCAAAATATTATAACATTCTATTATGCTTTTTCACTTTTTGAATTTTAGTCAGTGTCTAGTGTGAATGTTTGGGTATAACTAAGATCTACAAAGTTACAAATCTCAAAGTCCACTCCAAAGTGAACCATTTATTTTTTTAATCCCTTTTTACTACAATAAACAGCTTGTTTAGACTACAGCATTGTTTTCCAAAACAATATCAAATTTATATGACAATATTGACGCCATCCTTATCAGAAGGAACTTGCTGTTTTGGCAAGGGGTGAACAGTACTGAAAAACCGTCTGAGCTGTTCACCAATCACAACACACTGGGACAGCTAACCAATCACAAAACATTTTGTTTTTCGGAAGGCAGGTCTTCATCAAAAAGCTGGTGAGAAAGGTATTGTAATAATGTAAAAATAATGTGTACAAGACATTGTAAAAGAGCATAATAGGACCCCTTTAACCACTCCTATCCAACCAGGTATTGAAGTTAGAAATCCCTGTATAATGACCACTAATTAACATACTTTGTCAATAAGATAAAAGGGGGTTTTGTTCAAAGTTACTATTTTCCATGCACATAGATATTTGATATGAATATTTTTGGTAACTAAATATAGCCAACTAAAAAGTAACTAGTAACTTGTAGGGATGCATCGATCATGATTTTTCATGGCCGATTCCGATTTTTTACAAACAAACTGGCCGATCCCGATACCGTTTTTTTTTTTTTTTTTTTTAATCTTTAAGCAACAAACAAGAAAGAAGGAAAGTGTGCATAAACAAGATGTTTATTTGGTATTTAATAGGCCAAACTGGCTTTTAGCTATTGAAAACAATAATTGCAACCATCTGAAATTAACAGCTACATTACAAACATCATCATTTAGCTTTTGTTTTTGAATTGGGTTGAAACTACAGAGAACTGGCTTTAAATTTAAAGATTAACTGTAACAATGTGAACTTAAACGGCAATAACTGCATAGTTCTACAATCCAAACAACACAATCAACACACATTCATTTCACACATTAACACAATAAGATGTTTCTTGATCAGCATTCAGTATTTTAGTTTTTAAATTTGGTTTTAAATAAAAAAAAAGGTCTTTACTAAACAATAATAATAATAATAATAATACTTTACTAAATAAAAGTATGCTATATAAATAGATTATTCCAAAATGTTAAAGTCAAATAATGTTGGTGCGAATAAAACAAAGATTCAAAGTGTTTCCATTCATCCAATAAAATAAAAAAAATTAGGGTAATGATTCACATCTATATTTTTTTCACTTGAGCCAATGAAAAATAAATAACTATTCTCTCAAGTAAAAAAAATATAGATGTGAATCATTTCCCTAATTTATTTTAATTGGATGAATGAAATACTTTTTCTCAGTGTGCTACAGCAGGTGATTTTTAAATCAAATTAAGTCGATGTAATTTTAAGGTAAAATAAAAATAATCATCCTATACAGAGCTTTTTGTTCTGTGCATTTACTTCTGTGCAAGCTACACTTTACAAAAAAAAAACACGTTTCACATCCAACACGTGAGAAGTTGATCTGAACATCTCTTCAGGGTCTACTCGTGTTCAGGGCTCGGACCGGTAACAGTAAAACAGTAAGCTCGCGCAGCTTTAGTGTGCGCAGAAAAGGGACTCTTATATTTGTGCGTCAGTACACCCATGGCTGATCGCTTCCTGCTATCTGTGCCTCAGACATGTAGCTCTGCATTTCCAGTGCCGATCGGCTGCCCGTGTCCTGCACACAGATTTCGAAAATGAAATATTTCACTAACCATACATAAACTTTTTTTTTTTTTTTTAAACAAACATGTAGGCTACATCCATGCTGCTCAAATATTATAGATCCACAGATTGTGCCGATTACAGTGTAATCATACTTAAGTCATTACTGTGTGTGTGTATATAGATACAGTGCCCTCCACAATTATTGGCACCCCTGTTTAAGATGTGGTCGTGGACTTGTAAAAATTATCCTTTTTTTTAAACAACATAGAACCAAAATGCAAAAAAATGAAAAAAATCCAACCTTTTATTTAAGTACATTACTTTGGTGGTTAAAAAAAATAAATAAAAAAAAAAATCACACATTTAAAAAAAAACAAAAAAAAAACTTGAAATCATATATCCCACAATTATTGGCACCCCTAACAGTTCCGCTGAACATTTTAATTGATTTTTATATATATATATATATATATATATATATATATATATATATATATATATATATATTTTCTGTAGTTGCTAAAGTTGGTCAGGGTATCTAGGAACTTTTAATTAATAATTCATGACCTGGGGTATAAATATGACGTGACACAGAGGCCTAATACTCTTACCCCTTTGTCAACATGGCAAAGACAAGAGAACACACCATTCAAGTAAGTCAAATGTGTGTCGACCTTCATAAGTCAGGCAATGGCTACAAGAAAATAGCCACTCGCCTTAACTTGCCCATATCTACAGTCAGAGGAATCATTAAGAAGTTTAAAACAACTGGAACAGTGAAAAACAAGGCTGGAAGAGGTCCCAAGTTTCTTCCCACAACGCACAGTGAGGATGATGGTAAGAAAAGTAAAAAAAAAATCCTAAGCTCACTGTCACAGAATTGCATCAAAGAGTGGCATCTTGGGGTAACAAAGTCTCCAAAACAACCATCAGACGCTCTCTACATGCCAACAAGCTGTTTGGGAGGCGTGCAAGGAAAAGGCCTTTTCTCACGAACACTCACAAACATTAATGTCTGGAGTTTGCTAAGCGGCACTGGGACTTCAACTGGGATCGTGTGCTTTGGTCAGATGAGACTAAGATTGAGCTTTTTGGCAACAAACACTCTAAGTGGGTCTGGCAAAAAACAAAAGATGAGTATGCCGAAAAGCCCACCGTGAAGTATGGTGGAGGATCTGTGATGCTGCTGGGCTTTTTCTCTTCCAAAGGCCCTGGGAACCATGTTAGGGTGCACGGCATTATGAATGCTTTGAACTACCAGGACATTTTAAATAAAAACCTGATGGCCTCTGCCAGAAAGCTGAAGATGGGTCGTCATTGGGTCTTTCAGCAGGATAATGATCCAAACATGTGGCAAAATCTACACAAAAATGGTTCAGCAGTCACAAACTCAAGGTCCTCCCATGGCCATCTCAGTCCCCAGACCTCAACCCAATCGAAAACCTGTAGGGCGAGCTAAAAAGGAGAGTGTATAAGAGAGGACCCAGGACACTCAATGATCTAGAAAGATTGTGCAAAGAAGAATGGTCAAAGATCCCTCTCTCGATGTTCTCCAATCTTGTGAAATGTTATAGGAGGAGATTAAGGGCTGTCTTGTTGGCAAAAGGGGGTTGTACATAATATTAACATCAGGGGTGCCAATAATTGTGGGACACATGATTTCAAGTGGGTTTTTTTTCTTAAATGTGTGATTTTTGTTTTACCATCAAAATAATGTACTTAAATAAAAGGATGGAATTTTCTCTTTTTTTGCATTTGGGTTCTATGTTGTTTTAAAAAAAAAAGGAGAATTCTTAGAAGTCCATGACCACATCTTAAACAGGGGTGCCAATAATTGTGGAGGGCACTGTGTAAATATGTATATATATATATATATATATATATATATATATATATATACACACATACACACACTAAAAAAGGTTGGGTTGTTTTTTTAACCTAACCGTTGGGTTACAAATATTGGGTCAATGTGTTGGGTTATCTTAACATTTGTTGGGTCATTTTTAGTTATAACCCAACTGTTGGGTTAAATGTGTTTCCCGCTTCACTCCGGTTCAAATTTTAACGGTCGAGTCAGAGACTCAGCGCAGACATCAGCTTCAGCCTGCCTGATTATGAAGGGTAAGTAACTGTTAATATAATCGTATGATAACGGTTATAACATTAAGTATGTGTCTGATACGTACATTTTTTTTTGTTTCCCTTTAGTCCGTTTGTTTTCCCCAGAGAATCAGATCGATTGTAAATTAATGTGTTTTGCTAAATGTGTTTATACTTATGTTTTAGACAATAGACTTTTTTGTGAAGAAATAATTGCAACAATAGAATTTTTGCCTGTTAATTGAAACATTTCAAGGTATGTAACCTGTTTAAATTAATGATACATTAGTTTTCAATTTTACTTAGACTTATGACTTCCAAAGATGAGGTGAAATAAGTGTATTGCCGCATTCCGTCCGACAAAGCTTCCTTTCATTTACAGTGTACTTTTGTTCCTCCCTTCAAGCCCAAATCAGTTAAAGGGTGGTAAAATTCACTCACATTAGCCGCAAATATTGGCACAAATTTTCTGGAGGGAGTGAAAACTGGTTTAGTCTGTCTCTTAGTGCGAATGATAGTAGATTCCCACAAAGACTGTAAAAATGTAAACTGTAAGCTTAGTTTTTTTTTTTTCTTTTACTTGTGCTTTCTCTGTACCTTTGTCATTTAAAGGCCTTCGTGCAGAAATAGTCTTTAACCTGTTAGCCAGCACTGAGACGTCCTCGTGCTGAACGCCCCTCAGCTTGAACGTGTCAGTGTTTATGAATAGATTAAATGAAACGGAACAAATTTAATCTTGACAATCTATATATCATTATAAAGATCTAAGCCTCAAGCATCGAAGACAGATCGCTGTTTTTCAATGGAAAGCTTATAAAGACTGTATTTGCTACATTTGTGTAAGCAGTACACATCAAAACATGAGCTATGGAAACGCTGTACATACCAGATCCGTCGTAATTACTAGTGTTGCACGGTGCACCGATACTTCAAAAGTATCGCGATTCTCGGAAATTAAAAACGTCATGATACCTAAATTTATTAGTATTGATACTTCAAAGAATGACTGCGTTGACATGACGTATTTAATGTTGGTGTGTGCAACGCACGCGTCCAGTGCTTACGGAGGTCTGTGTTTTCTCCTCACGCAAGCAAAAAAGCACTACAGCGAGATGGCTGTATTAGTGGCTTTACTAAAATGTGTGCATAATCGCATTAAATAGTTTAAATAAGTTGGTCAGATGAACAAAGCACAGGGTTTTCTTGCATAATTAACATTTTAATTGTTTGGTCAGACAGTCCATAATATTCACATTAATCTGGGATTAAACGTGGAGTTATGTTCTGTATGCTTAATATGAAAACGAGCATATCTGCACAGCACCTATAACTGTGCTTTGTATCTGCTGATTGCTGATCGAGATTTACATGCTTGGCTCACTGACCCTGTATACTCATTCATTTCGTTTATAAACCAGATGTATCAGTTCATTCAACTCTTTCATGAATGAGAAGATCTCTCGATCTTGTTCAGTGAAGGGCGGATTCGTTCACTACATTCAACAAATCACATGCTCCGTCACACTTGAGTTACTCTTTGACAGGATGAAACGGCTTGTTCAAGAGCTGTGCATGCGCTGCTAATAGCGCCGAGCTCACGCTCCGCTGAGTCTACTCGCGCGCTGCTGTGGAGGGAGGAGCTTCAGTGAACGAGAAATATGAGTCTAGTAGCAACGTATCTTCCGTGATGTCCCCGATGCGCGGGTCGGGGTGGGTAAAGAAATGTTAATTTATTTGCGGGCTGGGACGGGCCAAATTATTTCATAAAAGCAGGACCCGCGGGTTGAAAAAACCCCGACCCACGCATCACTAGGCTGCACGTGCGAGCACAAGTGATACTGTGGCCGCCGGTCCATGGCTGGTAGAAAAAGATGATGCTCAATAAAGATGATGCTCATTAAAGCTCACTGGCTGAGTTTTCTCCTCTGAAAGAAAAGGTTGCACAACTGACAGAAATTCAGAATAAGTTACAATATCTGAGATATTGCTGCTAAATTTTATTTGCTTTTTTTTTTTTACTTGAATGCCATTGCTTTAATTGATATTATTTATCTTTTGACATTTAATCTTCTGAGTTCAGAAACATTGTTTAATATAATTGCTGTTCATATTTTTTATTTCCAAGTTCAGAATCAAGATAAATTTATTACTCTTATGTTTCTAATGATAACAGAGATTATGCTGCTAAATGTATTTTTTCTTTACCTTGAATGTCATTGCTCTATTTTATTTTTTATATTTTGATATTTCATATTTTGTTCAAATGTTTAATATATGTGCTGTTCATATGTTAATTTATTAGTGTTTTATATGATTAGAATGTTGTCCCGGTTTTAAAATAAAGCACATCAATGATATTTGAGAATGTATTTTCCCTTTACAGGAAAAGTATCGAAAAAGTATAGAAATCGCAATTCTTGACTAGGTATCGGTATCGAAATTTTGGTATCGTGACAACACTAGTAATATAACTAGTCATAAACACATCCACAGCTGTGAATCCCGGTTTAATTAGAAAGGTAAGGGTCCACTGAACGACATCTCATGAAGCACGTTTAGTCCAACGAAACAATAACGTTGTAATATGGATCATAATTACTTTGTTTTAGTTTCAGTTCTTCAGCGACAGAACTGCTTGTGTCCGTTATGGAATAACTCACGGTCAGAAACTGTCTTGGTAGTAAAATAAATGGCATGGTTTAGTAGCGTACAGTGTCACAAACAGAATGAGACGATCCACCGGAAAAAAGAATGAACGAAAGATAGTATATTTTTAAGTTTGGCGCTCCCTCGTGATGCGCTCTGATGCACCTGTCAGCTGATGGAGGCGGAATTTATAGCGATCACCTTTTTCTTTCTTTTATTTTTCAACAGTTTTTATATATGTGTGTTTTATGTTGAATGTGAATGTATCTGCATGATTACCATCTGTTTGAGTGCAAATCAGCCCAAATCAGCTCGCTATTACTGCATGATAACGGCTATCAAAGTGAATGCATCTATATGAATAGAGAGAGTGGATTATTTACTTTGTGTTATTACCATCTGTATAAGTGGCCATCAGCACTTATTTGCATCGTAATTCAAAAATATTTGCAGGAGTCTCATTTTTCATGATATCTTATTCAGATTTGAAATAGAAACTCATGAGACATGTGACTTTCAACCCATTACTTTTCTAAGATTGCTCCAGGACTCATTTCATGTATTTTTATATCAAATAAAAAAATATTTAAGTGTGGTACAAAAAAAAAAAAAAAAAAATCCATGCACTTCAGTGTCTATAACCTTTAATATTTTTGAGCATTATTAACAAAATTATGTTTGTAGCACACTGAAGTAGGAAGTTGTTACAATTGAAAGTGAAGTAGAGCACATTCAGCTGTGAGTCCCATAATGGGGGGTGCTGGATAACGGGTTAAAACCCTTCCTGCCATCTGCACCATACCACACAAATGGAAAAATGGTGTGCACATCATACACGGAAATGAACGGTCCTTCATTGACATTAAACCTGTAAGTAAAAGCAAAACTTAAAATTACAGTGCCCTGTGTAGTCAAATCACCTTTATTTATTTTGTATAAGACACAAGTTGTACAATACAAATTGTTCCAAGAAGATATTTAGAAAAAACAATTATGACAGAATTTTATTTTTTGGGTGATTTGTCACTTTAACCAATTTAAATTCGCTATAGCTTTTAACTCATTTAAATTCACTCATTTGTAAAGTAAGTGTATCAATGAAATATCCTCACAATGCATGTTAACTGAACTTTTTTTTTAAATTCTTTTAAGGTTGGCACTAATTAGTGCTGTACTTGAATCATGAGACAAGCCAAAATCCACATGTCCTGGTGCTTGGTGACAAGGAAGACTTTTTATTGTTATATTATTTTATTAAAAGTTTTTATTATTTTTAAACAGCAGGCTATAGACCAGAAGACGATACTACAAGCAGTCGATCTGTGCTTCAAACTTTTCTTTGTATATGACATCTACTACCTAATCAGTAAAAAAAAATTTTCTTAAGTAGTTCCAGCAGTATAATATATTATTATTACTTGATTTTATGATTATTTTTGTTTTATTATTATATTTTATATTCATTTTATTTGAAAGTCGTAACATTTGCCAGAATTGGTGCTCTGAATTTAACCCATCCAAGTGCACACACACCCGGAGCAGTGGGCAGCTATAGATCCAGCGCCCAGGGAGCAACTGGGGGTTCAGTGCCTTGCTCAAGGGCACTTCAGTCATGAGTATTGAGGGTGAAAGAGAGCACTGTTCATACACTCTCCCCCACCTACAACTCCTGCCAGCACCGAGACTCAAACCTGCGACTTTAATGTTACAGGTCCAACTCTCTAAACATTATGCCACAGCTGTGAACTGTATTTGCACATATGTGTGTTTTGATATGAATTGACACATTTGTACATCTTGAAAATGTCAGTTGTATTTTTACACATTCTTCTACATTTAAATAAAATATTGTAAAATACATTTGTAAATGTGTTATATGCATATTAAAATTAAATCTGTAATTTACAACGAAGTTGCTTCAAAATATGGTTGTATTAAGTAAATTTGAATAAAACTACTGATGTTAATATGAATAATTAACTCAACTGTTGGGTATCTTTTAACCCAACAGGATTTTGGGAAGGGGCTATATAGTTGGGTTAGTTTTAACCCAACATTTTTTAGTCTGTATGTAGATATGTATATATATATATATATATATATATATATATATATATATATATATATATATATATATATATATATTTATTTAGACACACACACACACACACATACGGCAGGGCCCCAAAACACCAGATAAGTAAAACTCTGTGAACCTAAATGTAACATTACCACAAACAGACATTAAAGATAAATGAAGAATTAACACCAACCTCTTTCTGGTTCCTCTTGTTTTATTCTCCAGGTTTCTGGTTCCTCTTGTTTTATTCTCCAGGTTTCTGGTTCCTCGTGTTTTATTCTCACGGTTTCTGGTTCCTCGTGTTTTATTCCCCAGGTGTCTGGTTCCTCTGGTTTTATGCTCCATGTTTCTGGTTCCTCGTGTTTTATTCTCACGGTTTCTGGTCCCTCGTCTTCTTTTCCGCATTTTTCTGGTTCCTCAAATTTTATTCCCCAGGTTTCTTGTTCCTCGTGTTTTATTCTCCAGGTTTCTTGTTCCTCTGGTTTTATTCCCCATGTTCCTGGTTCCTCGTGTTTTATTCTCCAGGTTTCTGGTTCACTCGTGTCCTCTTCTCTCTCCTCTTTAACAAACATCATTTTCACAGCAGCAGATCTCAGTTCAGCTGATACTCCTCCAGATATTCCTGCGTGATTCAAAACTTAGACGACTGTGAAGATGAAAATATTACATGTACGCCTATTTACTGATCTGATTAAGAAACTGTATTTTTCTCTTAAAAGAAACGTTTCTAACTGTTTGTGTTAAGGCAGCATGCCGACAGAACAACAACAAAGAGCGCGGCGATTGGCGGTTGGCATCCAGTTTAATGGTGCATTACCGCCACCTTCTGTTCCGGAGTGTGGATCAGTCAGTAGGTTTACAGTAATCTATAACAGTGGTTCTCAAACTGGGGGTCGCGACCCATGATTTCAAGGGGTCACGAGTTTGTTTTGAAATAATTCTGTATTTTCTGATTACAAAAAATATTTTTAAATACTAAAAAAATAAGATTACAAAGAAATTTTTTTTTTCTTCTAAAGACAGAACTGATTAGAAGGTTTTTAAAAAAATTAAATATAATTTCGTGACTCTAAGATATGACGTCACCGTGCGGCGACTGATCGCTAGTTATCAATACTGCACGCAACTGCACGTGGAACCTGCAAGAATGGATAAAATTGTAATTCGCAAGGTTAAAAATGTTGAGAAAATTGTGGACAGTCTGCCTGAATCATCTGAACCGTGTACTTCTACAAAACACAAGAGCAAGACCCCTTCTGACCAATGTAGGAAACGTCGGAAATATCAAGAGGAATTCATAAAGTATGGATTCACTTGCTCTACTGTCAACGATGTGGACCATCCTCAGTGTGTAATCTGTTCAGAAGTGCTTGCCCATGAAAGTATGAAGACATTTGGAGACAAGACACCCTGCTTGTGTTGAAAACCCTATAGACTTTTTTCGCAGAAAAGAAAAGGAATTACAGATTCAAAAACGCACACTCGCACAACAAACCCAAATTACTGCTAATGCTCTGAAGGCATCTTATAAGGTGGCATACCTGATAGCACAGTCCAAAAAGCCACACACGATCGGGGAAACCTTGATTAAGCCCGCAGCTGTGGCTATGTGTCGGGCCATGCATGGTGAGAAAATTGCAAATGAGCTTATGACTGTCCCATTGTCGAATGACACGATAGCTCGCCGTATTCATGATATTTCAAAAGACATTAAGAGTCAATTGATTAATAGGTTAAATGGAAAGAAATATGCGTTACAGGTCGACGAATCTACCGATGTGTCTAATTCTTCTCAGTTGCTGGCATTCATCAGATACACATTTGATGGAAAAATGCACGAGGAAATGCTCTTCTGCTCAGTGCTGGAGGGGACTTGTACCGGCAGTGACATTTTCAACAAGCTGGACACCAGACTAAAAGAGATGCGACTTTCATGGGATAACTGTGTTGGCGTATGTACTGATGGTGCAGGTGCAATGGTAGGTAAAAACAAGGGACTCAAGGCAAAGGTTTTAGAAGTGGCTCCTCATGTTAAGTTTACGCACTGCTTCATTCACCGTGAGTCTCTTGCTAGCAAAGCACTTGATAGTGAGCTTAACAGTGTTTCTCAAAGGTGCAATCAAAATTGTAAATCACATAAAATCACGTCCAGTAACCAGTAGACTGCTAGCCACCCTTTGCAACGAGATGGGCTCGCATCACGAAGTGCTGCTGTTTCATACCGAAGTCCGGTGGTTATCTCGCAGGAAGGCACTCGGCCAGCTTTACGAACTGCGTGAGGAAGTGCACTCGTTGTTGAAAGAATCTAAATCTGAATTCGCGCACCACCTGACAGATCCAGATTGGTTATCGAAACTTGCTTATTTGGCCTGTATTGAATTAGAAAATTGATGCATTTGTGAAAAAGCTTGAAAGATGGGCTGAGCGAATTGAACAAGGTAATGTGGAGATGTTTCCTGAGCTGGATGAACATCTGGAGGAGAATGGACTGAGTCTAGGCAGCCTGAAAACACACATCACTGGTCATCTCCACGGCCTTTTGGAACAATTCCATAAGTATTTTCCAAAAGAGACGCAACCAGAACTGTATGACTGGATACGGCAACCATTCACCGAAACTAAGACTAATCTGCCCACAAAACTGGAAGATGCTTTGCTGGAGCTGTCCAGTGATCGGACATTAAAAACTTTATTTTCCAGTTCCACACTGCCTGAATTTTGGATCGCAGTAGCAGAAGAATACAGGGAGTTATCCGGTGTGGCAATGGATGTACTGCTTCCGTTTGGCTCTACTTATTTGTGCGAGCAGACCCTTCCGCCGTTACGTACATGAAAAATAAATACAGATCACGTCTTGATGTTGAGGATGATCTGCGAGTAGCCATATCCAACATCAGGCCACAGATTACGCTTTTGTGCACCCATCCCACTGAAAGGTAAGCCTAAATACAGTAAATATGATGGAAGTTTGTTTCCGCCATGTAAGAAGACATTTGAAAGATAATTGCGATTTTTTTTTTTTTATCTAAAAATTGCGAGTTTAAATCTAGCTATTCTGACTTGGTTTCTCATAATTGTGAAATATAAACTTGCAGTGCGAGTTATTAAATTATAAATTATATAAAATCACAATTACCTTTTTTATTTTTTATTCTGTGGTGCAAACAAGCTTGCACAAGCGTGGATGTGGATTTAAAACAACTTTTTTATTTGTTTATTGTTTGTGTATTCTGTGGTAGTGGGTCGCGACTTCTCGTTGATGTTAGTTTAGGGGTCGCTGGCTAAAAAGTTTGAGAACCACTGATCTATAATATCAAGAAAAAAAAAAGAAGAAAAAAAGGAAATATCTCCCTCTGATATTTCCTACAATGTAGAATTACATGTTCCACCGATTCCTCTTCCTGACATTCCTCACACATACCCGTCTGATGTTTCCCCACCATTCTTAATGTTTTATTTAGAGCACAGTGTCCCAGCCTTAGTCTCGTAAGTACCGTTTCCTCTTTTCTATCTCCACCTCCTATCTTATTTACTTTAATACTCTTTTGGATATAGTATAAATGTCTTCTTTTCTCCTCACTATCCCATATTGCTTGCCATTTTTGGTTAATTTTTTCCCAGATTATACATTTTACTTCTGCTTTACTGATTCTTATTTGCATTTCTACATGTTCCTTCTTTAATGCCTTCTTTGCAACCTTGTCCACTTTTTCATTGCCCTCCACTCCTATGTGCGCCGGAACCCAAAAAAAAGTAACCAGTCCACCTTGGTGTGTTATTCTTGTAACTGAATAGAGAATTTCAAATAAAATATCCTGTCGACTTGAATGGAACGATATTAAACTAACTAGAGCTGAAGCTGAGTCTGAACATATTATGACTCTGCTAATTTTTGCTTTTTCCACCCAATGTAAAGCAACTAAAATTGCCACCATCTCCACTGTACATACTGCTAAATAATTAGATGTTCTTCTATTGATTTCTTTTCCTCTTGCTGGAACCACCACACCCATTGTTTCAGGGTTCTTAGTGCCATCTGAATATATTTGAGTAAAGTTTTTATATACTTCAGTAATATAATCATTAAACACCCCAACCAGATCAGCACTTTCTTCTTTCCTTTTCACCTCTAACAAATACCAATCTACCTCGGGACATCTCATCTTCCATGGGGCTATGACTGGATGTACTATTGAAGAGCTGATTTTCATATCAGATACCCCAAGCCCTTTTGCTGTTTTGTTCCCCAAATAACCAAAGTTGTCCTTTTTACTTCCCTCTTTCCTCCAGCATTCCTTCAACACTTCTTTTGTGGGAGTCATTATGCTCCTGCAAGTTAACCCAGTAGTTTGCTATTATATGCCGTCTCCTCATCTCTCCTACCTCTACCTGAATAGCTGAGACAGGCGATGTCTTAAAAGCTCCACTACACAATCTCAATGCCTGAGCCTGGAAACTAATCTTCCTCTGAGGTTTACTGGTGTTTGTCAAACAAACGAATGTGTTTAGCGCCTCCAGCTGGACTGGAGAGTGCGAGACGCAGAGCAAATGAGAAGAGTATTACTGCACTACCGGAGGCTGCAGTTTCTGGACCGCAGTTTTAGGACCCTAGTTTCTTGTGACAGCGCAACCTACCGTACTGCATCAACACTAGGGACTTTAAGCAACAGCTGTGAATGGAACGGCTACAGCGAAAGGAAGTTTGCCGTACCGCCGTAGCCAAGAACGTTAAACTTACTAAGCAACGGTAAACAGGACAGCGCAACGCGCCATTAATCCATTTATTGAGATACAAAAAAATTTCATTTAAAAAAGCAAGAGAAGGATTGCTTTTGGCATTAAATGACAATCTTTTGTCAGAAGAGGAGTTTTTAATATTGTATGATGCAAATAAGTCTAAAAACCTAGATTTACCATGTAAGCAATACTTGCCTTTTAATCTTAATTACATGGAGGAAAACGAATGCTTAAATGAATTTCGTGTCAGAAAATGTGACCTACCAGTTCTGGTAGATGTTCTCGGGATTCCCAATGAGATCATTTGTGATCAGAGAAGTGTTGTGGGAGGAGTCGGGGTGCTCTGTATGCTCCTTGAGAGGCTGGCATACCCTTGCCGGTACAGTGACACGATGCAAAGGTTTGGTCACCGACAAGTCCCAGTCCTGTGCATGGCCACAAACTCCGTGTTGGACTTTATATATTCTGCACATCATCACAGGATAACGCAGTGGAATGTAAACATACTGAACCCTGTAGCATTGAGAAACTATGCTGACTGCATCCTCCAAATGGGAGCCCCTCTGAAAAATTGCTTTGGGTTTATTGATGGCACTGTACGACCCATTGCCAGACCAGGTGTAACACAGAGGATCCTATATAATGGACACAAACGCATCCACAGTCTAAAATGCCAGGCTGTAGCCATCCCTAATGGTTTGATTGCCCATCTGTACGGCCCTGTAGGCATGTCTGAATAATTTACCATCTATGGAATTTAAAAATATATTTTAACAGAGGGAAAGAAGCATGACTCTGGTATGCTGGCAGGGTCTGGTCTGTTGGCATTGCTGCAACGTCATGCCATCTCTGTAGATGGCCATCCAATGTGTGTGTATGGGGACCCAGCAATCCCCACTGCGTGTGCATCTGCAAGCCCCATTTCGACATGTTCATCTCACCCCTCAAATGATGGAATACAACAAACGAATGAGTGAAGTCAGAGTGTCTGTGGAGTGGTTGTTTGGGGACATAGCAAACTACTTCAAGTTCATGGACTTCAAAAAGAATAAAAAAATTGGTTTGAGTAGTGTTGGAAAATTGTATGTTGTATCTGCTTTGTTAAGAAATGCACTAACTTGTCTGTACGGTAATCAGACATCGCAGTTTTTTAACTTGGATCCTCCACACATTCGTGACTATTTTTCATGAGGTAACATATACATGTGTCACGGATACGAACCCCGTGAGTCCCTCCAGTGGCCAGCAGAGGGCACCATCACCCGAATACTGACACTTACAGGCATCCAAACACTCACGTACACTGATACTGACTACATTACCCAATAGCCCCGTACCTTGGACTGATCACCGGACAGGTGTTCCCTATCAGAGACTGCCATATAAGCCAGACCTTTGCATCACCTCATTGCGAGGTCTTGTTACTGCCACGGCTAACTTTTCTGAGCGTTTTACCCTGTCTTGTTTTCCCAGTTGCCAACCTTTGTTGTTTATCAATCTATGAACCTTTGCTGCCTACCTTTGAACCCTGATTGTTATACGGACTGTGATACTTGCTTGTTACCCCGACCCACTGCTTGGTATTGACTACGATTCTGATATTCCTGTTACACTGTGTTTGCTGATCCTGACCCTTCGCCTGTACGACCACGAGTGTTCTAATAAAAGCTTGCAAATGGATCCCAAGTCGAGTCATTCACCGTTACAACATGCAAAACTACACTGTTTTATAAATGCATTTAAAAATAAAGATAAATAAATATAACATAGTATACAAACACACAATATAAAACCAGAATTGTATTTAAAAAGAACAAGACATTTTATGATAACACATTTCTTATTTTATTATTAACAAAAATATAGTATACATAGTTAGTTAACACAAATACACAATATACATAAAGTAAAGTAATAAAGTATAGGCTACTAACATGTTATTAAAATATGCTATTTTATGTTAACAGATTTTATATTTTATTATTAATAGAAAGATTTATACATTTAAATGTTTTATGAATGAAACACATTTTTTTTTTTAAATAGCAAAAGAATAATCATTTCTTTGACATATTTTCATTTAGGCTAAGTAATGCTTGCCCTTGCTGTTGCTGAAGTAGCATAGTCTGCATTGCCTGCATTTGCTTTTGCTGTTGTTGCATTAGTTGCATCATGTCACTGATCTGCTTTTGTGTTTGTTGTGCTTCTTTTGCTTGCTCTTCAACCTGTATTTTTTTCAATTCCAATTCCTTTTCTCTTAGAACCCTCTCAGTCTGGCTTCTCTCCCTAAAAAACTCAATGGTGTCATTCCCACTCCTTCTCCTACGTTTGTTGTTTGTCCAGTCCTCTCCCTCTTCACTAAGCCTCCTGTTGGTCTGGCTAACCCTCTCCATGGCCTTCTTCCTTGCCTCTTCTGCTTTGGCCCTGTCTCTAACTTCCTCATACTCTCATCACTCCCTTTGTTTTCCTCAGTTGCTCTTTCTTTCTCTGTTATTTCTTCAATTAGTTCATCAAGTTCTGTTATTTCTGCAGATGTTCCACTGCTCTTCTCGTCTTTATTGTTTCTGGCCTTGAATTTCGTCTGAATCAAGTTGAATCTCTCCTTCACTGACCTCTGCATAACTCTGAATTTGGGTTCTTGAGAGCAATTCAGTGTGTCTGCTATACTTGACCAGGCCTTGCCCTTGCCCTATGTTCCATAGGGACTCTAATCAACAAGAAACATGAAGTAAATATAGCAAATGTTTGAAAAGTAAGTATTATTAACAGTCTTGATAGGTAACTAATAAAAATAACTAATCCATTAATCTATTTCTAATCTGTTAATCTACTTTACCAAATTAAACATATTTTAATAGCATAGTAATACATTTAACATGGATTTTGAGAAGGATAAATGCAATACTTACATTGTTCGCTTCAAATCATCTCACATCATCTCAATGCTGCCTGAGGTGTTGTTGCTAACAACTAGGGCTGTCAAAATTGCTCAAAAATGACGTTCAAATATTCCCTCTAAAAAATACATGAATATTCGAACTATTCGAACATCTGGTGGCGCATGTTGTCAATGACGCGCATGGTAAATTGTAAATGGTTCTCTGCACATGATGGTTTAAATGAACAAAAAAAATTTTGTGCAAGCAATTTAAGGTTGCGACTGTTGTCCCAAATAAAGCAGGCTTCATTCAGTGATTGAAACAAATATTATTAATATTAATTGAAGTTTTACAGCATATAGAACTGACATTGAATGCTTCAAGCGAGCTGTGCTGTGCTTAACCTGGAACTTTTCCTTGACATGAAATGATAAATAATAAAAATTCGGATCCATTGCTTGACAGAACTCTCCGAAGCGTGTCCCATCCGCGATAAGCTACTGATTGGTCTCATGTCCTTACAAATGAACTAAACTATTTTATCCGTTATGGCCTCTTGGCGTGTTGGCAAATCAGCTGTTCTCCCGTAGTAGACCGTTAAAGTAGAACGTCACAAAGTAGCAGTTAAATTTGCGCATGCGCAATACAACGCCAGAATGGCATTGCCATTCCACCAGAGGCTGTTGCTTAAAGTCCCTACTAATTAAAGATGAACGACGTGGACCGCAATCAGACGGTGAGTACCGATATTTAATTACGTTTTATTTTATAACGTTTAAACGGTGCAAAGTTTACATAGTGAAAACTGCTAACTATGAATTCATAATTAATTCCCACAAAATTAAGAATTTGTGAGCTAGTTTTATTAATTACTATGACGTTGATTAGTGGCCATAATTTCATAAATCCTTGTTTTAGTTTTAATGACGAAGTATTATAAGTGAATCTAGCCTGCACATTAATTAAACTTATCAAATGACAAGAGCATATTTGATGTAAGGTTTGTACCTATGTATTGTACCTTATACATATGTATAACGTTACTGTTGATAAACGATATAAAAACAGACGTCACATATGACATGGATGGTAGCATTTTAATAAAACTGTTAACATTATGGCAGCTTTTTTTTTTTTTTACCTAAAATTGATGTGTCTGCATTGTCTGCACTGGAGCATTTCAGTGGGCTTAAATAGATCACTCTTTACAACAGATTTAGTTCCCAAACAACTGACAGTTTTGACCTAAATATGATTTTCAGTTACAATAATTAATCCAAAATTTCGACATTAATAACTTACTTTAGCAACATCAGATGCACACGCGCTCACAAGATCTCCCGGTTCTTACTTTTGGACACTCACACTAGACGGTTCATTTGAATCAGTGAGTGGTCGACTCCAGAACAGCTGCAATCCATAGACAGTAGGCTGCAATCAGATAATTCTAATTCATAAACAAATCATTTGGTGCGATTTAAAAGTTTATTTTGAAAAGACTCAGTTTGTTCATGATGAATCAGACACCGCTTCTGCGTGTCGGAGCACGTGATATATTATAGGGAGTAACGATATGTTTTATGAAATGTAGTGAAGTTAAAAGTACGATTTTATGCTTTGGAATGTAGTGAAGTAAAAGTAAAAGTCAAAATAAAACTACTCCAGTAAAGTACAGATACTTGAAAAATGTACTTAAGTACAGTAACGAAGTAAAGCTACTCCGTTACTGTCCACCACTCTTGTGAATACTGGCTTAGTCATTGTTTTACCATATTTATGTATAAAATATCTTTAATAATTAAAGAGCCAGTAAGATGAAAATTCTAAGCTTCCTATCACTGTTTATAAGTCCTGTACAATAGGTTTAAATCCATCCAAGGTTAAAAAACATTGTCATTTTGTCAAAATATCATTTTTTTAAATTACCTCAATTCTCAGAGATCCCCAAACGGTTCGTGCGAAGTTGTTCAAAAGATTCAGTTTCATTAAACCCCACCTTTCGGTAGCATACTGTGTTCTGATTGGTCAACTGGCATAGTTTTGATTGGTTGTTCCGCACACAACTTCATGGTAAACAATGCGTTAGCATCTTTTTGGGTCGAATTATGTCTTATTCCTCTCATCGCGAAGCAAACAGTAAAATAAAAAACTTGGACAGTCTCGCTGCTTTTTCTTCTGTGTGGGTGTATTCAAGCCGCGCGCTTCAGTGGTCACATTAGATATAATGAAGGGAGACGTGAAAAATGGACATCGCGTTGTTTTCATATGGATTACTTTATCACAGAATATCTGTTAGCAGCACTTGTTACACTTCATTTTAATGACGTGTTTGTAAATGAAGATCAGTGCAGACAAAGGCTGCAGACAGCACACATACAGATAAGACGCTCGGGAGAAAACAGACACATAACTTCATAATCATACTTCGCGTTGTGATTCGGAGATGCTCGTTGGTCTAAATAAAGTTGGTAATGAACCCTCTTTTATGGCCAAATGCTTTGAAAATCCTGCTGTACTCACCGAGATTAGAAAAGCAGTCATCAGTGAAATGTTGTGAACACAACAAAAAGGATTTGTTGTACTGCTCTGGTATTGTGGTAAAAATGAATTTTAGCCATTGGTTCTTCTGATCTTCATTCTTTGGCAGTGAAAATAAAACAAACTTGCCTTTACAATTAAAAACACACTGTCTCCTTGACATGATGCTATCACACCAACCAGAGCGTCTGTGTGGGGGGTGGGGCAGGTCAGAGTTCCGTTTCTCCCAAGACGGTAGGCGGAGATTATTATGCAAAGTGTTCCTAGTGACGTACATAGAGATGGGCAAAATATTTGAAATCTATAACGACTCGTTTCAGTGTTTCAGAGTCGAATCCTTACTTTAGGAGCCAATAACTTTATAAATCGTGTACTTTTTGGTTTAATTAATTTGCACATTGTTTACACTGCTGCAAGGACTTACACTTTACACACACACACACACACACACACAGACTGGCATATAGTACTTATGAGGACAGTTAGCATTAATCATGGTTTACAAGGACAAGCCTTTCCCAACATCAGGGTTACAATTCAGTTATGCAAAAGGCTTAAGTTATTGATTAATAAGATACATCTGACTTTATATTTAGCATATAATGTACACCATCAAGAAAACTTGCTACAGAAATTTCACAGGTTTATAAGGTCAAAATACAATCATGGTTTAAAGGGACATCATGGTTTATGAGGTCTATAATACACACATTTGACCACTTGCTGGTCTACGAGGACATAAATGATCGTTAATACCGAATGAATATTAATAATAAGTTTAAGATGTAAATAGTTTTTAACATTTTAAAGTGATATTCTAATCAAATTTTAAATGTCATCTTTATATTTTTAATTTTTCCTGCCATCATGTTGTAATTTTTCTAAATCCATGCAACTGATCAAATTCAAGATCCAAATCTTTATGCAAAACACAACACATCAGACAATATATATGTACTGTCTTTATTTCAAGGAATATCTAAAATAATATACAACAGTATTTTTAGCTAATTGCTTACTTGCAAATAATTTAATTAAAATTGTTTTTAAAAAATCACTCATAAATGGATGTATACATTCACTATTTCACAACAGATAATTAAGAATAAAGAATAACATTAATAAAAACATTTCAATTTATAATAATCACTTGTCACACAACAATACATTAAAACAAGTATATACGTTAAATTACTATTTCATAAAGTAGATATTAATTTAAACATTTAAAAAAATAATAAAAAAACTCACTGAACTTTAATAAATCAACAGTCATCGCAGTCATTGCTTAACCCTGCTACAGCTAAACTATTGTATATTTATGGAGGACCAAATTTCCAGAAAAGAAAAATAAACATATATATACACATACACACACACACACACACACACACACATATATAAATATATATATATATATATATATATATATACACACACATAGTAGGAAAATTTACATATAACATAGTATTCAAATTAACTAACATTGTATACTAATATATATAATAGTAGGAAAATTAAGAAATAAACTACTTGATGAAACAAATATAATTACAGCTTGTCTTCAGACCATATAACAACATCACTTTCATAACGAAAATGTTCTAAAAGTGCTAAACATGCTATTTGTTTCCCCAAAGTTTAATGAGCGATTATTGGCACAACAGTATGTGGCAACTAGCTTGTTCCGAGTGGTTGTTAGATGGATGCTTTCTGGCCCAACTGAATAATTCCCACTCACAAATTTATATGATGAGATTTATTCACTCATTTTATCATAATATAATTAATACAATAATAGCATAAAAATCCCAAATTTATTTTTTTATTACCTTTTTTATTCACTTTTTCTGTATTTGTTTTTAATTGTTATTTATACCCACATTAATTTATTTTTACCTTTCTGTGTGAAACATGGAAATGTCCTTACAAAGCTCCAGCGCATCATTACTAAATAAGCAACTGGAATCGGGAGTTGCTATGGAATGAGGCAAATCAACTCGAGAGTTATTATAACTCTCATTAACATGTCAAATTATTTTGTAGTGTCCAGTTTTTCAGAAATAGAATCTATCCAGGTTACTGTTTGATCCTTTGCACGGTATATTAATCAAGGCCAGAACCCTCAACATCATCATATTCAAGGCTGATGTCACTTAGTGAACGGTAGGTTGCTACTCTAATGTTCTTATTTGGTCAATTTAAAGAAATTTTTAATTTACCAACCAACCAATGGCTTTTACACCTTTGGGAGTTAAGTTTTTCTCTGTGATTATAAAATAAACATAGTCTGGGTTTCTAGGTGTCATCAACCTAGAAATAACTTTGAACTCACCAGTTGACTTGACATCTCATAGCAAACTTTGATCTCTATTCCTTAGTTAGATCTGACAATTGATGCTTCTGTGTGTGACCTCTTAACCAATGATTCACTGTAGCTATGTGAGGACTATCTAAAAGGAATATATAAAATCGCAGATAATAATAAAAAGGAAAGGAAAGCTAAAGGTAACAGAAATAAATTCAGGATTAAATTTTCATTGAAAAAAAAAGTTATCTATTTTGTAAATTATATTTTGTAAAGTCATTTATTCCTTTCATTTCCTATTAAATTTGTTTATTTATTCATAATTTCTGCAGATTTGGTCCTCCATGTACTCTGGGTGTAGTGTCTCTCTATCACAGACACTTTGTATAAAATTAAAAGAAAAGTAAAACTAATTCAATTTAAATCAATTCAATTCATTCTAATTATAAATATGTTCACTGTGTCAGTTCTTTTTCCTTTCAAAGTTTTTCTGAATAGATCAGAAGTCTTGCAATGCATTTTTTCGCTTTAAACACACTCCTTTGTTTCGAACGAAGTCCCTGATATTTTGAATCGTTCGTCCATGCAGAATTTTCTTCTCCACATTTTTGCAAGAATGGCACTCCTTTAGAGAGGCAAGATGCCCCTTGATTATGTGAGTTTTAAAGTGCCTGAAAACTGCTTCCACTTCTTGCTTTGTCCATGGCTTTTTTACATAGTTTGGCCTGATAGGTGCTAAAAAAAAGAAACATACAAATAAGATCAAAATATTTTGGTATTTATTCCTCCACCTCAAATTAGTTGCATTGTGATATTAAAATAAGTTAAATAAATGTATGCATTCGGCAGACGCTTTTATCCAAAGCGACTTACATTGCATTCAGGCTAACAATTTTTCTTAACTTATGTTCCCTGGGATTCGAACCCCCAACCTTGTGCTTGCTAAAGCAATGCTCTTCCACTTGAGCTACAGGAACACTATATTACTTTTTTGCTTACATTTAAACCATTTATTAATGACCTTACAAATTCAGCTTATACCTTCATTTGCAGTGATCACAGTATGGTTAACTGCATCATTTGTTTCCATAGAATCACCTGTAAATGAGAATTTGGAGGGGGGAAAATGGCTTATTGCATACATTTTTAAATAGTTTGTCCAAACAATGACCAGCCAAACAACATCTAACATTTAAGCAGCATGGAAATAACTGGTGTCTTCCAAACCAAGCCACCTTGTCATGCAGATTTAACTAGGGTTGGGTACCGAAACGTACCTATAGAACCGGTATGCACCGAACCGAATGCAGATTTTGGTGCCTCTGAGAAATCGAATTGATATATATGTCCTGGTTCTCCGAAATGTACAAAGGAAGCATGGGCATCGCTAGGCTTTTTTAGCGGGGCTATAGCATTAAGCTCATAAACTGTACTCAAATTTGCAATCGCCTCAGAGTCAGTCCCCTTAAATTTCATATGAAAGCGGCAGCAGACCTGTTTCCTCCCCGTCTTTCAACATGAGCATCGAGAGCGGACTCAGACATGGAGGACTGTGTTTATCGATAGATTATAATTTCTGTATTTGTATAGTTCTTTGTTATAAATACGGTTTATAAAAGATCATGAGCAACCGGTTTCCCATCTACTGTGAAGTTTTCGCTGTTCACCGCTCATCACACCATAGCCGTTTCCTCTAGGGCTGGGACAACGCGTCAAGGTCATCGATGACGTTGATGCAAAAAATAAGTCGACGCAAAATATGCGCATCGATTCGTCAACCTGTTTTTATTTCTCTAAAAATGTTTGCAAAACGTTTACCTTTTGTGCGCTGAATATACGCGAAGGCTGGATCAACATTCTGTCCAACGTTATATAACCAATCCAGGGTTTGTCTGCATTGATCTTTTTTTTGGCGGCTGTCAAAGCCTTATTTGATCTGTGAGTGATGTAGAATAGGATGACTGCTGCGTCTGACAGGGCGTGTACGAGAGCGAGCCCCAGCTGCGCGCGCAAACTCACTGTCTTCAAACTACACGAGCGCTTCTTGCTCTCTCTCTCCCTTGTGCATATTAATCAAAATCATTAAACACGATAGAAAAAGGGCGAAACACCAAAGTTTCACACGCGCTCGCGCACTCACAGTCTTCAAACTACACGAGCGCCGTCTTGTGCTCTCTCTCTCTCTCTCTCTCTCTCTCCCTCGTGCATATTAACCAAAATCATTAGACACGATAGAAAAAGGGCGGAACGCCAAAGTTTCACGTGGAACATTCTGAGATTTTTTTTTCTCCATGACAGGCTGCTGGCTTTCACTGTTAATTTTTTTTTTTTTTTTTTTTTTTTTTTTTTTTTGTAAAAGCACTCTCTGTATTAGCTTAAAGCCCTCAAGTTTACATTGGTTACGGTATTCTTTAAATTGCTCTAAACAAGTATTTTGGGTGACCTTTTTTATTGAATGCTAGACATCAAGTTGTTGTTATTTTCATCTGAAAGAAGAACTTTTTTTCAGTAAGCTAGGTCCTATGTGTTCAGTTAGCTTGTTTCAGTAAGCTATGTGTTTTCAAGGGCTTCAAGGTTTTATTGAATGCGATCTTTGTACAAGTGCAAAGTAATGCATTCTTAGTCAGTCTTTTATTTTGTAATTTTAAGAGCAATAAACATATATTGCAATAGTAGTCAATTAATGGGGAGATAATCGAAATCGAATCGGTCCGAAAAAATTAATCGTTAGATTAATCGATACAACAAAAAATAATCGCTAGATTAATCGTTTAAAAAATAATCGTTTATCCCAGCCCTAGTTTCCTCCAGTGAAAATCTAGACCTTAACATACATAAACACATACTTTAATTTCACTTATTTAAATATACTTCATTTAATTAAAAATACTCTATACATACACTACTGTGCAAAAGTCTTAGGCATGTTAGTATTTTCACCCCAAATAATGGTGCTCAGCCAGTTATTTATATCTTTTGCTCTAGTGTGTCAGTAAAAAATAGTGTAGAGTGTAGGCTACATTTCCAAACATTAATTTTGCCATCAATTTTAATAATCTAGTGAGATTTTTGAATGCACAAGCAGTCTGCAAGACGGTGCTCCCCATAGAGATCTGCTTGTGCATTCAAAAATCTCACTAGATTATTAAAATTAATGGCAAAATGAATGCTTGGAAATGTAAACTGATATTTTCTACTGGCATACTGTCACATCCACACAAGGAGAGGAGAAGACGGCTAAGTATTTTCGTGAAGCTTTATTAACATAGGACTTTAACAGAGCAGGTAAGTGAGGTCACAGACGGTGAATCTTCAAGCACTGATCAACTGGTGAGTTCAAGCACAAAGCTAAGCCAGACAACAAAGAGTCACTTCCCTTAATCGCTGTGTCTGAATCTCCACAGAGTCACAATTACGGTCCACAAGGAGCAGGCAGAAGATCCACAAAGAGTGTCCATGCAATCTTGATTCCAGCCGGTGAGTGAGTGAGTGAGGTGAGTATTTAAAGGTGTGGTGATTGCTGGTGCAGGTGCAGGTAATTAGTATTCAGGTGACGGTTCACGTGGGCGGTGCATGGGAGATTGAGTGGATGGTGACTGGCAATGGTGACTGGGGCTGAGGGAACGAGCTGAGGGTGTGACACTACCCCCCCCCACGGGTGACTCCAGGCACCCTAGAGCGGTGACGGGGACGACCACGACCTCTGGGAGCCGGGCGGTCCGGGTGTTGTCGGTGGAACTCTTCGAGGAGAGCCGGATCCAGGATGTCATTGCGTGGTACCCACGACCTCTCTTCGGGACCGAACCCCTCCCAATCTATGAGGTATTCCAGGTGGCCGTTCCGCCGCCGGGAGTCGAGGATCTCTTGGACCTGGTAGATGTTGTCTCCGAGGATCTCGGGTTGGTTTGGAGGGGGAGGCGGTTCCGGTTCTGTGGAGGAAGGAGAAACTGGATCAGTGTGACGTTTTAGCAGTGAGACGTGAAACGTGGGTGAAATCCGGTAGCGTGGTGGTAGGTCCAGGCGGTAGGTGACGGGATTTATCTGGGAATGGATGGTGAACGGCCCTATGTAGCGGGGACTCAGCTTTTTGCAGGGCAGTCGGAGGCGGATATCCCGAGTGGAGAGCCAAACCTTGTCTCCAGGCAGATAGACGGGATTAGGCGATCTGCGGTGGTTAGCGGTCTCTGTATGCCTCCGAACTGCCCGTTGGAGATGGATGTGAGCTGAGTCCCACACCCTCTCGCTCTCCTGGAACCAGTGATCTACCGCGGGCACCTCAGAGACTTCTCCTGACCAGGGAAACAGCGGTGGTTGATAGCCTAAAACACATTGAAAAGGGGTTAAGCCTGTAGTGGTTTGGCGAAGGGAGTTTTGGGCATACTCAGCCCACGGCAGATACTGGCTCCAGGTATCCTGGTGTTGGGAGCAGTAAGTACGGAGGTACCGTGAGATTTCTTGAATCTTCCGCTCGGTCTGGCCGTTGGTCTGAGGATGATATCCAGAAGATAAACTGACGGATGTTCCGAGGAGTTGGAAAAACACTCGCCAGACCCTGGAGATAAACTGAGGACCTCTGTCCGATACAATGTCCTCTGGAGTGCCATAATTCCGGAACACGTTGGTGAAGAGGGCTTCGGCGGTCTCGAACGCTGTGGGAAGACCTTTTAAAGGGATTAGTTTGCAGAATTTAGAAAAACTATCTACAACAACCAGAATGGTAGTGTACCCCCGTGAGGGGGAAGGTCAGTGGCGAAATCCACCCCTAGATGGGTCCAGGGTCGGCGAGGAATGGGCAGTGGTTGTAATTTACCCACGGGAAGTTGACGAGGTGTGGTGGTAACGGCGCAGACCGAGCATCCGAGGATGTACCGGGTAACGTCACGAACCATGTTTGGCCACCAGTACTTCTGCTGGATGAGCGAGAGGGTTCGCCTGCTGCCAGGGTGTCCTGAGCCAGGTGACGTGTGCGCACTTTCCAGTAGAGGGAGTCGCTGGTTTGTGGGCACGTACATAAGACCCGTGGGAACCTCCGGAGGTGCAGGCTCCTCGAGGGTGGCGGCTCGAATTTCCTCGTCGATCTGCCAGAGGATGGGCGCGAGGAAAACGGAGGGTGGTAGTATCGAATCAGGCTTGTTGGTGTCTGGTTCTGGTGAGTACATACGGGACAGGGCATCTGCTTTAGTGTTCTTGTGACCGGGCTGATACGTGATCTGAAAATTAAAGCGAGCAAAGAAGAGTGACCAACGAGCCTGACGAGCATTGAGTCTTTTGGCGTTCTGCAGATATTGGAGATTTTTGTGGTCGGTGACAACAGTGAATGGAAACTGGGCTCCCTCTAGCCAGTGCCGCCACTCCTCAAGGGCGAGTTTAATGGCCAACAACTCACGGTCTCCGATTCCATAATTGCATTCGGCAGGAGAGAGTTTCCTAGAGAAGTACGCACACGGATGGAGTGAGCAAGGTTCACCAGACCTTGGGGATAACACGGCTCCAATGCCGTGATTGGCCGCATCAACCTCTACGACGAAAGGCTTGGACGGGTCAGGATGTCGAAGAATGGGTGCTGAGGTGAAGAGGTGTTTAAGATGGCTGAAGGCCTCTCGAGCTTGGGGTGTCCAGCGCAGCTGGCGCTGACCTCCTTTTAGGAGGGATGTTAGAGGAGCCGAGTGCAGGCTGTAGTTCTTGATAAAGCGTCGGTAGAAATTGGCAAAGCCAAGGAAACGCTGGAGTTTTTTCACCGTTGTGGGCTCCGCCCAGTTGGCCACAGCATCCACCTTGGCAGACTCCATCTGAACTCCCTCCGCAGAGATCACGTATCCGAGGAAGGAGACGGTAGTGCAGTGAAACTCGCACTTCTCAGCTTTTAGGTAGAGGTGATGGTCTCGGAGTCGTTGTAAAACGTGGCAGACATGGGTTTGGTGTTCTTCTATGTTCCGGGAGTAGATCAGGATATCGTCTATGTAGACAATGACGAATTGGTGGAGATAATCACGGAATATTTCGTTCATGAAGCTCTGGAAGATGGATGGACTGTTAGCAAGCCCATAGGGCATAACCTGATATTCGTAGTGCCCGGCAGGGGTGATGAAGGCAGTCTTCCACTCGTCTCCCTCTCGGATACGGATCAGGTTGTAGGCACTGCGGAGGTCGAGTTTGGTGAACACCTTGGCTTCGCGCAGTTCCTCCAGAGCCGCCGGAACGAGTGGTAACGGGTAGGCGAACTTGACGGTGGCGTCATTTAGCACCCGATAGTCGATGCATGGTCGAAGTCCGCCATCCTTTTTGGGGACGAAGAAGAAACTGGATGCAGCTGGAGATGTGGATGGTCTGATGAACCCCTGATCGAGAGCCTCCTGGATGTATTCCTCCATCGCCACCTGCTCAGGACGGGAGAGTGGATATATTTTCCCATGTGGTAGCTTGGCACCTGGCAGCAGGTCGATACAACAGTCCCAGGGCCGATGAGGCGGTAAGAAGGGTGGCTTGTTCCTTGCTGAACACATCGGAGTAGGAGGAGTAAAGGGCAGGTCTTCCTATGGAGGTGGAGTGCAATTGAAGGTGCGGTGGCGCAGACTGTGAACTCTGGACTGGTGAACGGTGAATGTGACTCTGGCATTCCGGGTCCCATGCCTGGATTTCCCCTGTGCTCCAGTTGATTTGTGGGTTATGTTGGGCCAGCCACGGCCTACCCAGGACGACGTCAACGGTAGCGCGAGGAAGTACGAGGAGGGCCAGTTGTTCCCGGTGTCCGTGGGGCAGAACGAGTTGTAGCTCGTGTGTCCTTCTAGTTATTTTGCCACCGCCTAATGGTGATCCCTGGATGGTAGTGATACGGTAAGTGGTCTCATTCTGGATGATGGGAATACGGTGCTTGGTTACGAAGTGAGATGAGATGAAGTTGCTTGCGGCTCCGGAATCCACCAGGACATGGATGGAAAGATTACGTGAGTTAATTGTAATCTGGGCTTTGATATGAGGTATGTGAGATACAGATGGGGTAATTGAGACTGTACTCACCATTGGGCGAGGCGGACGGACCGGGCAGGCGTGGATCAGGTGAGTGGCCTCGCCACAGTATAAACACAGCCGCTCCTGGATGCGGCGTCTCCGTTCAGAGGCATCTAGGCGGTAGGAGTCGGTGATCATGGGTTCCTCCTGGTCTCGTTGGGGCGAGGGCGTTCTGGCCGATGGAGAGAAGGCATATGAAGCCGGGGAGGCACAAGCCGAGAGGTGCTGAGCAACATTTATAGTCTTTCTAATGAATGTCACTAGACACATTATCGTCGTAAACGACCATTTGCTTTCTGATCTGGGGTTTTAAACCTTTACGGTACGCAGCTAGTAGGGCAGTTTGGTTCCAACCACTGGTGGCGGCTAATGTCCGGAAACGGAGAGTGTAGTCGTGTATTTCAGCGGCTCCCTGCCGGAGATTTAAGAGTTCATCATGGGTTGAGAGAGGAGTTAGAGCCACCCCGAACACTTCCTGGAGGTGGGTGACGAAGGCGTCGAATGAGGATAGAACTGGACTTTGGGAGCTCCAAAGAGCCTCTGCCCATTGTAGCGCTCGTCCGGTGAGAAGAGAGATCACAAAGGCGACTTTGGTGGCCTCATTGGGGAATTTACAGGTATTTGCGTTGACGAACAGTGAGCACTGCAGAATAAACCCACTGCAGCCACTCGGTTCACCCGTATAGCACGTGGGACGTGCAAGGGGCGTGCTGTTGGTGGCGGAAGCACCGGTTTCGGTGGGTGGTGAAACTGACTGTAGTACTTGGCGGAGGGCAGTCACCATTTCGGTGAACGGGTCCGGAGCCGCTCCCTGAGCTGCAGCGTTAACATCCATGGGAGATATGAAGTTCTGTTTTTTGGGGCTGGAATCCTGTCACATCCACACAAGGAGAGGAGAAGACGGGTAAGTATTTTCGTGAAGCTTTATTAACATAGGACTTTAACAGAGCAGGTAAGTGAGGTCACAGACGGTGAATCTTCAAGCACTGATCAACTGGTGAGTTCAAGCACAAAGCTAAGCCAGACAACAAAGAGTCACTTCCCTTAATCGCTGTGTCTGAATCTCCACAGAGTCACAATTACGGTCCACAAGGAGCAGGCAGAAGATCCACAAAGAGTGTCCATGCAATCTTGATTCCAGCCGGTGAGTGAGTGAGTGAGTGAGGTGAGTATTTAAAGGTGTGGTGATTGCTGGTGCAGGTGCAGGTAATTAGTATTCAGGTGACGGTTCACGTGGGCAGTGCATGGGAGATTGAGTGGATGGTGACTGGCAATGGTGACTGGGGCTGAGGGAACGAGCTGAGGGTGTGACACATACTACAGCAAAAGATATAAATAACCGTCTTAAAACCCTTTTTTGGGATGAAATTACTAATGTGCCTAAGACTGTATTTTACAAACTACATTGTTGCTACTTTATAAAGAATGTCCATACAGACATTCACAGAACTGATTAAAGACAGTGACAGACAGCACTCATTTTAACTAAATTTCAGAGTGATCGACAGAGATACAGTAGAAAGATTTGCGTGGTTATATATTAAACAATGACCCAGATCATGAAATACATTTTGTAGGGTTAGAGTAATGGAAGCTTGGGAAATGAGAGCATCCAAGAAGCGTGTGAAAGCAATGGATTTATTATAAATATTTTGTAATGTTCTCTAAATGTTATCCATAGTTTTTGCGGCTCCTTTTTTTTTTTTTTTTTTTTTAAGTATCGGTTCTGGCACTGTTTAGGCACCGGTACAGTTTTAAAAGTATTGAAATGGCACCATTATCGTTAAAAACCCACTCGATACCCAACCTTAGATTTAACATGACTAAGAATATCTTTTGAATCTTTTGAAATAAGCATTTTACAGAGTAGCAAGCTTTTGTATTTTTCAACTGAAATGTGTTTTTAAATAAACATTGCAAGAACATTGAATTATAATTTCAGACTTCAACTTTCATTACACACCAGAAGTGTCATCCAGATGTTGCTCATCTTCACATGAATCTTCACTGTCACTCTCATTGACTTCTGCAAAATCTAAATGAGATGGAAAAATGTAATAAAAATAAAAGTGTATAAAAACCCTGTGGTCTGATTGTATGGCTTAATTACTAAATAATAAAGTTTATTGTTACAAACACACCTACATATCTACTATAGACGGTTTCAACGGGCTCACGCGCCTGGCCCTAAGTTAACTTCCGGTCTGTGTTGTGTATATCGGTCTGGCTGCGGTGCCTTCTACAAACACAGTTAAAGTTAAGGTGATGAGTAGACTGAAGTTGGGCTCAGGTGGTTGTGCTGTTGGATGTGTTTCCCATACATTTATTTATTTTTGGAGAATCGCCACGATTTTAAAACTGACCGATTTTCAAAAAAGGCTTCATTGAATAAACATGAGTAACTTTACATACTGCACGTTTAATAATTCCTTATATTTTAAATGTTTAAATATCAGAACGAGGCACTTGTGTTTTTATATCACTATTTCTGAGGAAAGACCTGCATATTATATGCCTGATAACGCAGCGTTTGTGAGCGTAGCTCTGCTTTGTTTAGAGCTGTTACTGGGGAAACCTCTATTTCTAGCGCTTTATGCATCTCCTGCTCGGAAAAAAGTCCACCTGATCTACGCTGCAAACATATTTTGTTTATTATCAAAAAAATATATATTCTAGAGGGACTTGGCTGTTGTTATTGATTCTATTTGGAAGTCTACCGGAAGTTAAGTTAGGGCCACAAAAGCGCGCATGAGCAGTAATATTTGTTTATGTTGTTGCTGTTGAAACCGTCTATACAGCAGGTGTCCCCTACCACATTCCTGTAGTCCCCCAACACTACACATTTTGGTCTCAAACTCCATACCTGGAGGACCACAGCTCTGCAGTTTTGTTTCAACCCTAATCAAACACAACTGCTCCAGCTAATCAAGGTCTTCAGGATTACTAGAAATGTCCAAGCAGGTGTGAGTTGGAGTTGGCTGGAGATAAACTGTGGTCCTCCAGGAATTGAATTTGAGCTTTGTCTTACATTTCAGGTCTTGGAAGCAGGGATGGGGAAACTCGGTCCTGGAGGGGTACTGTCCTACAGAGCTTAGCTCCAACCCTAATCAAACACACCTTAACCAGCTAATCAAGGTCTTCAGGATTAGCAAAAGGCTACAGCCAGGTGATTTATCAGGGTTGTAGCTAAACTTTGCAGGCCAAAAATATAGTAATTTCCCTATACAGTAGTGCAGCAGTTTTCAATTCAAGCCCCCCGCTCTGCACATTTTGTATTTTTCTCTTATCGCTTCAGATGTTCGTTCTATTCGAACGTAAGTGACCTGGGAAGTGGACATTACAGGATATTCCGCCATGAATCCAGTTAGAAGCGAACATATATTTTCCATTCAAAGTGCATTGAAGTGTGCGAGATGTGAATTTAGATTGTATTTATTAACTGAGGTATATGATGTCACACTTGTCCATGTGTGCAGACATTGCGTAGCTCAAATCTGTGAATGAATTTTCCAAAGTGAAGTAAACTCCCAACAGATTTCCCCTGCTCTGGGAGTAGGGAGCAATGAACACAGTGTAAGGATCATGTCAGTCAGAACAAAGATCATGCACAGAGCTCACTACTATTAAATAAAGAGCTTCACTTTATTAAATGCAGAACTTTTTTTCTGGGGACGGGGCAGGACGGGGCTTTCGTTATTCAAACTGATTTTCTTTTTCATGAATATATGATTGACCTGAAGAATGAAAGCTGTATAATAATACACTTTGAAAATGATGAGCTACATCCCTGCTTATCGACACTAGGGGTGTGACAATACACTTAGCTCTCGAGATGAGACAAAATATAGATACTTGGTTCACTAGAATGTCACAATATTTGAATACTATTTTTACAAAATTTCTAATGACACAAAAATTATTTTAAATTACAAAAAAATAAATAAAACAAAGCAGTTGAATTTAGAAATATTTTCATTACTATAAGACTAATTAATGATTGAGTAATCTAATATATATATTTTTTTAGCAACAAACAGACCTAAGTAATCTAAGAAATCCAGGATTTAGTTTGACTATTTATATATAAACTAACAATAAGGCAATAATAATTGACTCAAATAAAATGCTTAAATATTACAAAAATGTACATACCTTGGATTTCATCGAGAGATTTTCCCTGAAGTTCCGCAACATTTCCTTTTTCCAATGCTAAAAGCATTTTTGAAATTTTTGCGACCTGAACTGTTGCATCCGGGAGTCTGTAATAATCCCTGTGGACCCTTATATCATGGCCCAAAAATTCAGCAAGTTGGTCCATCTCATTGTTTTTCAGGTTGAGTATTTGTGATGTTGTTGCAACCTGTTTCCGCAACTGAGTGGATCTCAAGTATTCAGGATTCTTTGCTCCAGATTCTTCTGCAAACTTTCTAATGCAGTCATGTCCTCTGAAATATGTCACACATTTTGGAACTGCAAACAAGTATCCATTTTCATCCAGGACATCGCAATCCTTTCTTTTTTCTACCAGCAATTTGAGTGCATTTACAAGATCTGGGGTCAGCAAAACAGCAACTTTCCGGTCTTTCTTTCCCTTGATTTCAACCCTACTCAAGTAAGAACAAAGACGTTTTTCGTATTTTGAAAGTCCGAATTCTGGAAGAGTAGATGAGGAAGCTCTTTCAATAAAATTCTTCAGTTGCATTCTAGAAACTTCTCCAGAACGTCGTCGGTTGAATATAATTACTCTTGTGAGACAGACTCTGGCAAGGTCAGAATAATTCTGAATTGAGGCAGATTTTTTCAGTTTGTTGTAGGCTGATTCTGAAACCTTTTCAAGATGTTTGTGCAAAGTCTGGATGTCCTCCGTCCGTGGTAAGTTTACTGTTTTGTTGTACTTCTTTTCTTTGGCAGACATTCTTGCAGCGTAAGATACACACTCTGTCCACTTTGTCCTGTACAATGTCTGAAATTCTTCTGCAGATTCTCTGAGTTCCTTATCACCTGCAATGATTATAGAGAGCGATAACTCTCGGCTCTAGAACTACATTCACAAGTCCCACGTCCCTGTACACCATGATTGTTTATACATGTAAAATATAGAGAGCGATCCTTTATACACATGTATGAACTGTCGGCTATACAACTACATTCACAAGTCCTGCGTCCCTGTACACCATGATTGTTTATACACACGTAAAATATAGAGAGCGATGAACTGTCGGCTATACAACTACATTCACAAGTCCTGCGTCCCTGTACACCATGATTGTTCATACACACGTAAAATATAGAGAGCGATGAGCTGTCGGCTATAGAACTACATTCACAAGTCCTGCGTCACTGTACACCATGATTGTTTATACACACATAAAATATAGATTGCGATGAACTGTCGGCTATACAACTACATTCACAAGTCCTGCGTCCCTGTACACCATGATTGTTTATACACACGTACGATATAGAGGGCGATGAACTGTCGGCTATACAACTACATTCATAAGTCCTGCGTCCCTGTACACCATGATTGTTTATACACACGTAAAATATAGATTGCGATGAACTGTCGGCTATACAACTACATTCACAAGTCCTGCGTCCCTGTACACCATGATTGTTTATACACACATACTGTGATGGGTATTGAAGAGAGAGGACTCAAATGCGAGGGCAGAATGACAGTCTTTAATTAAACAAAGGAAAGCCACAGGAAAATCCAACTAAGGAGTACAAAAGATGAGAACCAAGGAAGACCCGAAGGCTGGGTTTAACTAACACAGAAAACCTCTGTGGCTGGAACGACCAGACGGCTGGCGAGGTGGAGGCTTGACCGGGCTCAGGGGAGAACCGGGGATCGGAGCTCGCAGAGTGGGGCGGTCGCGGCGTAGAACAGCAGGTAAGGTTCTGTGGGGTGCAATGGGTGAGCACAGAGATGTACAGGTAATGATAGCAGAAAACTAACTTCACCCCGACTAGACAGGACAGGACAGGACAAGACCAATTGCTAACGTGGACGCCAAAGGCAACGGCTTCATTCGGAAGTAACAATCTGACAAAGAGACACGGGAAAGAGAGGGTAGAAGTAGCCCAAATAACGAGGCAGGATGAGAACCAGGTGGAGGGGAAATTATTTTAATGAGAAGTGAAGACAGCTGTGACACAGAAGCGAAGAGCGAGGGAGACAGGAGGGGATAAACCAGCAGGGGGAGACAGAGAGAGAAAAAGAGAGAGATAGAGACAGGATCATGACAAGACCATGACAGTACCCTCTTCTCAAAGAGCGCCTCCAGGCGCTCCAGCGGGGAAATGCTGGCGAGACCGGAGGAAATCATCAATGAGCGAGGGGTCCAGGATATCCTTAGGGGAGACACAACTCCTCTCCTCAGGACCATACCCCTCCCAATCGACTAAATATTGGTATCCACGACCCCGACGCCGCCTATCTATGATCCTGCGGACGGTGTAGACCGGGGAGTCTTCGATACGAACGGCAGAGAAGGACGTGGGAGGGGGGGAGCGAGAGGCCGGTTTAATGCAGGAGACGTGAAACACCGGGTGAACACGACGAAGATTCTGCGGCAACCGAAGTTTGACGGCGACAGGGTTAACGATCTTGATAATGCGGAACGGCCCGATGAAGCGGGGAGCCAGTTTACGGGAGTCAGACTGGAGGGGTAAATTAGATGTAGAAAGCCAAACTTTCTGACCCGCGACATAGCGAGGACTCTTGACACGCGACCTATTAGCAGCCACGCACATGCGTCTCTTAGAACGACAAAGTGCGGATCTCACCCTCTTCCAGGTTCGCTTACAGCGACTGATAAAGGTCTGAACGGACGGGCAGTGAGAATCGGTCTCTTGGGATGAAAATAAGGGCGGTTGATAGCCGAGGCAACACTGAAAGGGAGAGATACCAGAGGCCGAGGAAGGAAGGGAATTATGAGCATACTCAGCCCAGGAAAGCTGTTCGGCCCAAGACGAGGGATTGCGAAAGGCTAGACTGCGGAGCATGCGGGCAACAATCTGATTGGCTCGCTCGGCCTGGCCATTAGTCTGTGGGTGAAAACCCGAGGAAAGGCTAGCAGTGGCACCTATGAGACGGCAAAATTCTTTCCAGAACTGCGAGGCAAATTGCGGACCCCTATCGGACAAGACGTCGGTGGGTAACCCGTGATACTTAAACACATTATCAATCATAATCTGAGCCGTTTCCTTAGCAGAGGGCAGTTTGGTAAGAGGAATGAAGTGCGCAGATTTTGAGAAGCGGTCGACTACCGTCAGGATGACAGTCTTACCGGCTGAGGGCGGAAGACCGGTGATAAAGTCGAGAGCTATATGGGACCACGGGCGAGAGGGAACAGGTAGCGGTCGGAGGAGACCAGCAGGCGGAGAGTTGCCCGAGCAGGCAGCGTTAAAACGGCGCGCATCACGTTCTAAAGAGGGCCACCAGAAACGCTGGCGGATAAATGCGATAGTACCTCGAGCACCGGGATGAACCGCTAGTTTAGAGGAATGGGCCCATTGAAGAACTGCTAATCGTGTGGGAACTGGGACAAAGAGGCTGCCCCTAGGGCAGTTACGGGGAGTAGCGACGTGAGAGAGAGCGCGCTTAACCTGTCTCTCGATCCCCCAGATCGTAGCCCCCACCACCCGACCGGGGGGAATAATCTCCTCTCGGGGGGTGCGTCCGATCGAGGGATCGAAAAGTCGAGACAACGCGTCTGGTTTACCGTTCTTAGAGCCCGGACGGTATGAAATGACAAAATCAAAACGCGTAAAGAAAAGGGCCCAACGAGCCTGACGCGAGTTCAATCTCTTGGCGGAGCGAATGTATTCTAAATTGCGATGATCCGTCCAAACAATAAAAGGAACAGTGGAACCCTCTAACCACTGCCGCCACTCACCCAAAGCCAGGCGGACGGCGAGGCGCTCACGATTCCCGACATCATAATTACGTTCAGCAGGGGAGAGGCGGTGGGAGAAGTACGCGCAAGGGTGTATCTTATTATCCGACGCTGACCGCTGGGAAAGAATGGCTCCCACCCCTACCTCGGAGGCGTCGACCTCAACGATAAACTGTCTTGAGCTATCTGGAGTGCAGAGGATGGGTGCAGACGTAAAAAGGGTTTTAAGCCGGTCAAACGCCTCCTGCTCAGAACCGGACCAACCGAAACGAGATTTAACCGAAGTGAGGGCGGTGAGTGGCGCGGCCACCTGACTGAAGTTGCGTATAAAGCGGCGATAAAAATTAGCAAAACCGAGAAAGCGCTGTAGCGAGACACGAGACTCAGGGACGGGCCAATCGAGCACGGCCTGGACCTTGGTAGGGTCCATACTGATCCCCTCTGCAGAGATAACGGAGCCTAAAAACGTTATAGACGAAGCATGGAAGGAGCACTTCTCGGCCTTAACAAAGAGTCGATTCTCAAGCAAACGTTGGAGAACGCGGCGAACGTGCTGCACGTGAATCTGGAGAGAGGGCGAAAAAAACAAAATGTCATCGAGATAGACAAAGACGAATAAATTGAGCATATCCCGAAGGACGTCATTAATCAGAGCTTGAAAGACAGCGGGGGCGTTAACCAATCCGAAGGGAAGGACCCTATACTCGAAGTGGCCGAGGGGCATGTTAAAGGCGGTCTTCCACTCGTCCCCCTCCCGAATGCGTACGAGATGGTAAGCGTTACGTAGGTCGAGCTTGGTAAAGACTTTTGCCCCCTGCAGGATATCAAAGGCTGAGGACATCAGTGGCAGGGGGTAACGATTCTTAACAGTGATGTCGTTCAGCCCCCGATAATCTATGCATGGGCGTAAAGAACCGTCTTTCTTTTTAACAAAAAAGAAGCCGGCGCCGGCAGGCGACGAGGACGGAACGATTGTGCCGGCGCTGAGAGACTCAGATAAATAATTCTCTAAAGCCTCCCGTTCGGGAGCAGAAAGAGAATAGAGCCTACCCCGAGGGGGCGTGGTCCCCGGGCGGAGATCAATAGTGCAGTCATACGGACGGTGGGGCGGAAGAGACATGGCTCGAGAACAGCTGAAAACCCCTCGCAAATCGTGATACTCCTCCGGTACCCCAGTCAGATCTCCCGTCTCCTCCTGCAACACAGAAACAGAAGACACGGGGGGAACAGCCGAGGCTAAACACTTAACATGACACGACAACCTCCAAGACAAAACAGACCCCTTATCCCAGTCAATGTGTGGATTGTGAAGTTCTAACCAAGGGTGCCCCAGTACTAAAGGAGTAAAAGGAGACTGAAAAATAAAAAAGGAAACTGTCTCTTTATGGTTGCCAGAAACGGTTAGAGTTAATGGGATAGTCTGTTTCTGTACCCTAGGTAGGGCGCTGCCATCAAGGGCAAATAAAGAGGTGGAGTCTCTTAGCGGTGTGAGCGGAATACCTTGTTGGAGCGCCCACTTCTCATCCACAAAGTTTCCCTCGGCCCCAGAGTCGATCAAGGCCGCACAGGAGGCTGACGACCCCGCCCACTGGAGATGCGCTGGAAGTGTCGTGCAGGAAGTGGAAGGGATGGTCTTCGTGGTAGCGCTCGCCAGTAACCCTCCTCCTACTGGCGAGCGTTGGCTTTTACAGGACACAAAAACACAAAGTGAGAGGCACTAGCACAGTACATGCAGAGGCGGTTAGAGATCCTCCTCTGACGCTCCTTAGGTGAAATACGCAGGCCACCCAGCTGCATGGGTTCCGGTTCTGAGTGGGAGGGGTTGACTCGAGGCGGCGAGAGGAGACTCTCCTCTAGGCGATGAGCACGACGGCGCTGATCAAACCGTCTCTCCACCCGGATGGCCAGGTCGATAAGGTCTTCGAGCCGGGCGGGGATCTCACGGACGAGGACCTCGTCCCGCACCTATGGAGACAAGCCCTCCAGGAAGCGGGCAGTCAGTGCAGGTTGGTTCCACCCACAGGTGGTAGCGAGGGTCCGGAACTCAACGGAGAAATCCGGCACGGATCGTCTTCCCTGCCGGAGTGTGGAAAGCCGACGGGAAGCCTCCTCTCCGTAGGCGGAGCGGTCGAAGACCCGGATCATCTCCTCCTTGAAGCGCTCAAAGCTTGAGATGCACTCTGCCCCAGTCTCCCAGTTGGCCGTTCCCCATTCGCGAGCCCGCCCGTGGAGGAGTGAAAGAACGAAAGCCACCTTGGCCCTCTCCTTAGCATATGTGACGGGCTGGAGCGAGAAAACCACCTCGCACTGGGTAAGGAAAGCGCGGCACTGGGTTGGCTCACCCGAATAGGCCGGGGGATTGTTTATCCGAGGCTCCGTCTGACCAGGAGGACAATAAGAGGCGGAAGGCTGGAGACGGAGGTTGTGGACCTGGCTGGACAGCTCGGACATCTGGGCGGCCAAAGAACCGACGGCGTGTCGGGTAGCGGAGATGTCCTCCTCATGCTTCCCGAGGAGGACGCCCTGGTGCTCAACGGCGGTCTGGAACGGGCTGCCACTCGCTCAGTCCATCATATGGTCAGATTGTTCTGTGATGGGTATTGAAGAGAGAGGACTCAAATGCGAGGGCAGAATGACAGTCTTTAATTAAACAAAGGAAAGCCACAGGAAAATCCAACTAAGGAGTACAAAAGATGAGAACCAAGGAAGACCCGAAGGCTGGGTTTAACTAACACAGAAAACCTCTGTGGCTGGAACGACCAGACGGCTGGCGAGGTGGAGGCTTGACCGGGCTCAGGGGAGAACCGGGGATCGGAGCTCGCAGAGTGGGGCGGTCGCGGCGTAGAACAGCAGGTAAGGTTCTGTGGGGTGCAATGGGTGAGCACAGAGATGTACAGGTAATGATAGCAGAAAACTAACTTCACCCCGACTAGACAGGACAGGACAGGACAAGACTAATTGCTAACGTGGACGCCAAAGGCAACGGCTTCATTCGGAAGTAACAATCTGACAAAGAGACACGGGAACGAGAGGGTAGAAGTAGCCCAAATAACGAGGCAGGATGAGAACCAGGTGGAGGGGAAATTATCTTAATGAGAAGTGAAGACAGCTGTGACACAGAAGCGAAGAGCGAGGGAGACAGGAGGGGATAAACCAGCAGGGGGAGACAGAGAGAGAAAAAGAGAGAGATAGAGACAGGATCATGACAAGACCATGACACATACGATATAGAGGGCGATGAACTGTCAGCTATACAACTACATTCACAAGTCCTGCGTCCCTGTACACCATGATTGTTTATACACACATACGATATAGATAGCGATGAACTGTCGGCTATACAACTACATTCACAAGTCCTGCGTCCCTGTACACCATGATTGTTTATACACACGTAAAATATAGATTGCGATGAACTGTCGGCTATAGAACTACATTCACAAGTCCCACGTCCCTGTACACCATGATTGTGTATAAACGTAAAATATAGAGAGCGATGAACAGTCTACTAAAACTACATTCACAAGTCCTGCGTCCCTGTACACCATGATCGTTTATACACACTTAAAATATGGAGAGCGATGAACTGTCGGCTATACAACTACATTCACAAGTTCTGCGTCCTTGTACAACATGTTTGTTTATACACACGTACGATATAGAGAGTGATGAACTGTCGGCTATACAACTACATTCACAAGTCCTGCGTCCCTGTACACCATGATTGTTTATACACACGTAAAATATAGAGAGCGATGAACTCTCGGCTATACAACTACATTCACAAGTCCTGCGTCCCTGTACACCATGATTGTTTATACACACATACGATATAGAGAGCGATGAACTGTCGGCTATAGAACTACATTCACAAGTCCTGCGTCCCTGTACACCATGATTGTTTATACACACGTAAAATATAGAGAGCGATGAACTCTCGGCTATACAACTACATTCACAAGTCCTGCGTCCCTGTACACCATGATCGTTTATACACACTTAAAATATGGAGAGCGATGAACTGTCGGCTATACAACTACATTCACAAGTTCTGCGTCCTTGTACAACATGTTTCTTTATACACACGTACGATATAGAGAGTGATGAACTGTCGGCTATACAACTACATTCACAAGTCCTGCGTCCCTGTACACCATGATCCTTTATACATAGGTATGATATAGAGAGTGATGAACTGTCGGCTATAGAACTACATTCACAAGTCCTGCGTCCCTGTACACCATGATTGTTTATACACACGTAAAATATAGAGAGCGATAAACTCTCGGCTATACAACTACATTCACAAGTCCTGCGTCCCTGTACACCATGATTGTTTATACACACATACGATATAGAGAGCGATGAACTGTCGGCTATAGAACTACATTCACAAGTCCTGCGTCCCTGTACACCATGATCCTTTATACACATGTACAATATAGAGAGTGATGAACTGTCGGCTATACAACTACATTCACAAGTCCTGCGTCCCTGTACACCATGATCCTTTATACACATGTACGATATAGAGAGTGATGAACTGTCGGCTATACAACTACATTCACAAGTCCTGCGTCCCTGTACACCATGATCGTTTGTACACATGTACGATATAGAGATCGATGAACTGTCGGCTATACAACTACATTCACAAGTCCTGCGTCCCTGTACACCATGATTGTTCATACACACGTAAAATATAGAGAGCGATGAACTGTCGGCTATAGAACTACATTCACAAGTCCTGCGTCCCTGTACACCATGATTGTTTATACACACATACGATATAGAGGGCGATGAACTGTCGGCTATAGAACTACATTTACAAGTCCTGCGTCCCTGTACACCATGATTGTTTATAAACGTAAAATATAGAGAGCGATAACTCTAGGCTCTAGAACTTCATTCACAAGTCCTGCGTCCCTGTACACCATGATTGTTTATAAATGTAAAATATAGAGAGCGATAACTCTCGGCTCTAGAACTACATTCACAAGTCCTACGTCCCTGTACACCATGATTGTTTATACATGTAAAATATAGAGAGCGATGAACTGTCTACTAAAACTACATTCACAAGTCCTGCGTCCTTGTACAACATGTTTGTTTATACACACGTACGATATAGAGAGTGATGAACTGTCGGCTATACAACTACATTCACAAGTCCTGCGTCCCTGTACACCATGATCCTTTATACATAGGTACGATATATAGAGTGATGAACTGTCGGCTATACAACTACATTCACAAGTCCTGCGTCCCTGTACACCATGATTGTTTATACACTCGTACGATATAGAGAGCGATGAACTGTCGGCTATAGAACTACATTCACAAGTCCTGCGTCCCTGTACACCATGATTGTTTATACACACGTACGATATAGTGAGCGATGAACTCTCGGCTATACAACTACATTAACGAGTTCTGCGTCCCTGTACACCATGATCCTTTATACACATGTACGATATAGAGAGTGATGAACTGTCGGCTATACAACTACATTCACAAGTCCTGCGTCCCTGTACACCATGATTGTTTATACACACGTAAAATATAGAGAGCGATGGACTGTCGGCTATACAACTACATTCACAAGTCCTGCGTCCCTGTACACCATGATTGTTCATACACACGTAAAATATAGAGAGCGATGAACTGTCGGCTATAGAACTACATTCACAAGTCCTGCGTCCCTGTACACCATGATTGTTTATACACACATACGATATAGATAGCGATGAACTGTCGGCTATACAACTACATTCACAAGTCCTGCGTCCCTGTACACCATGATTGTTTATACACGCATATGATATAGAGGGCGATGAACTGTCAGCTATAGAACTACATTTACAAGTCCTGCGTTCCTGTACACCATGATTGTTTATAAACGTAAAATATAGAGAGCGATAACGCTCGGCTCTAGAACTACATTCACAAGTCCCACGTCCCTGTACACCATGATTGTTTATACATGTAAAATATAGAGAGCGATGAACTGTCTACTAAAACTACATTCACAAGTCCTGCGTCCCTGTACACCATGATTGTTTATACACATGTAAAATATAGAGAGTGATGCTCTGTCGGCTATACAACTACATTCACAAGTCCTGCATCCCTGAACACCATGATTGTTTGTACACACGTACGATATAGAGAGCGATGAACTGTCGGCTATAGAACTTCATTCACAAGTCCTGCGTCCCTGTACACCATGATTGTTTATACACGTAAAATATAGAGAGTGATGAACTGTCGGCTATAGAACTACATTCACAAGTCCTGCATCCCTGTACACCATGATTGTTTATACACGTAAAATATAGAGAGCGATGAACTGTCTGCTATAGAACTACCTTCACGTCCTGTCATATCAAATCATGTCCCTTTACAGCATGCTGTAATATATAGACAAATATAAATCAAAAGAGCTTTCAATCTTAGGTGAAAATTTCAGTTTTTGTCTCACCTCTACAAAATATTTGATTACTCCATAAACATGAATTGTTTAATGTTTAGTCAAATCATCTGTATCTTTATTGATCCATTAAGAAGCCTTTTACATTTACATTTAGTCATGTAGCAGACACCTTTATCCAAAGTGACTTTCAAATGAGGACAATTGAAGCAATTAAAATCAACAAAAGAGCAATGATATACAAGTGCTACAACAAGCCTCAGTTATCTAAATGCAGGGCACGTAGTAAGTTTATTATTATTATTATTATTATTATTATTATTATTATTATTATTATTATTATTATTATTATTATTATTATTTAAATAAAAAGAAATCAATATAAAACAAACAGAATATTGAGGCTAGAGTTAGATTATTATTTTTTTTTTGGTAACAATTAGTTGATGAATAAAAAGGGAACAAGTCTAACAGGGGCAGGTGTTTATTTATTTATTATTTTATAAAGAACAGAATTAGAATGGAGAGTTAGGAT
>NC_068414.1:371873-374373 GCF_023724105.1 Carassius gibelio | reverse complement strand
TGAATGACACCATACCGGACAGCGCGCTCCATCTGGCGGACTTTCAGCTGTTTAGAGCGGTTCGCGACGCAGAATCAACGGGGAAATCGCGTGGCGGCGGGACATGCTTTTACATCAATGAACGGTGGTGTACAGATGTAACTGTGTTAAAGAAGACGTGCTGCTCAAATCTCGAAACACTCGTCATTAACTGCAAGCCGTTCTATTCGCCGCTGGAGTTTAACTCGTTCATTCTGGTCAGTGTTTACATCCCTCCGCAAGCACATGTGAGCTCAGCTTTACAGAAACTCGCTGATCAGATCACAGAGACAGAACAACATCACCCGGACTCTGTTTTAATAATTCTCGGGGACTTTAATAAAGCCAATCTCTCCCGTGAACTGCCAAAATACAGACAGCATGTTACATGTCCCACCAGAGACAGTAATATACTGGATCACTGTTACACCACAATAAAGGATGCATTTCACTCTGTTCCACGAGCAGCTTTGGGACGTTCTGATCACCTTCTGGTTCATCTTATACCGTCCTACAGGCAGAAACTAAAATCAGCTAAACCTGTATCAAGGACTGTTAAAAGATGGACTAAAAAAGCAGAGCAGGATTTACAATCTTGTTTTGACCTCACTGATTGGAGTGTTTTTGAAGCAGCTGCCACCGATCTGGATGAACTCACAGAGACCGTAACATCATATATCAGTTTCTGTGAGGATATGTGTATTCCTACAAAGACTCAACTAATTTACAATAATGATAAACCGTGGTTCACTGCAAAACTCAGACAGCTACGTCAGGCCAAAGAAGATGCTTACGTGAAGGGGGACAATGTCTTGTATAAACAGGCTAAATACACACTGGAAAAAGAGATCAAAGTGGCAAAGAGGAACTATTCTGAAAAAATAAGGACTCAGTTCACTTCCAACGACTTAGCATTAGTGTGGAAAAGTCTAAAGAAGATCACCAATTACAAGACACCACCCCCCAGCACTGTGGAGAATCAACGACTGGCAGACGATCTGAACGAGTTTTACTGCAGGTTTGAAAAAACACCCATCACCTGCCCTGAACGCCTCCCCACACAACCATTCACACCCTTCACAACTCCTGCAACCAGCCCCAAATGCCTCTCCAAACAACCGTTCACACCATTAACAGCTCCTGCAACCCATCCTGAACACCTCTCCAATCAAGCACTCTCACCATTCTCACCTCCTGCATCCCCCCTCTCCCCCACTCCTGCAATTCAGATCAGCGAGGATGCGGTGCGCCAGGTCTTCTGGAAGCAGAAAAGTAAAAAAGCACCGGGCCCAGATTGTGTTACACCAGCCTGTCTAAAATCCTGTGCTGACCAGCTGGCCCCCATCTTCACAAAGATCTTCAGCAGATCGCTGGAGCTGTGCGAAGTCCCTTCATGCTTCAAACGCTCCACCATCATCCCCATCCCTAAGAAAACCAAAATTACAGGACTAAATGACTACAGGCCTGTGGCTCTAACGTCTGTAGTCATGAAATCATTTGAGAAACTGGTGCTGGCCCACCTAAAGGATATCACTGGGCCCTTGCTGGATCCTCTTCAGTTTGCCTACAGAGCAAACAGGTCTGTGGACGATGCAGTAAACATCGGACTGCATTATGTTCTGCAACACCTAGACAGACCGGGGACTTATGTGAGGATCCTGTTTGTGGACTTCAGCTCGGCCTTCAACACGATCATCCCAAACCTCCTCCTGCCCAAACTAAATCAGCTCTCCGTGCCCACCTCCATCTGTCAGTGGATCAACAGCTTCCTGACAGACAGGCAGCAGCTAGTGAGGCTGGGAAAATACACATCCAGCACCCGTACAATCAGCACCGGAGCTCCCCAGGGCTGTGTTCTCTCCCCACTGCTCTTCTCCCTGTACAGTTGGCTGTCTGGTGCAACAACCTGGAGCTAAACACGCTCAAAACAGTGGAGATGATTGTGGACTTCAGGAGAAACCCCCCTGCACTCCCCCCACTCACCATCATGAACAGCACTGTGACTGCAGTGGAGTCATTCAGGTTCCTGGGCACCACTATCTCTCAGGACCTGAAATGGGACAATCACATTGACTCCATTGTGAAAAAGGCCCAGCAGAGGTTGTACTTCCTTCGCCAGCTGAGGAAGTTTAACCTGCCACAGGAGCTGCTGAAACAGTTCTACTCCACCATCATCGAATCCATCCTCTGTACTTCAGTAACTGTCTGGTTCAGCTCAGCTTCTAAATCTGACCACAGAAGACTACAGAGGGTAGTCCGGACTGCTGAGCGAATCATTGGTACAACCCTCCCTTCTATTCAAGAACTGTACTTATCCAGAGTGAGAAAAAGGGCTGTCAAAATCACTCTGGACCCCTCACATCCAGCACACTCCCTCTTTGAACTGTTGCCATCTGGTCGACGCTACAGAGCACTGAGCACTAGAACGACCAGACACAGGACCAGTTTCTTCCCCCAGGCAACAGCTGATAATAACTGCAAA
>NC_068414.1:329373-369373 GCF_023724105.1 Carassius gibelio | reverse complement strand
ATCAACATAAGCAAGCAAATGTTTAAAGATTTGTGTTCTAAGTAAATTCTTAAATATATTATTAAAGTAAATTCCTATATGAACAACAAATGGCAAACAGAGATTTATACACCAAGAACAAACTCAATGAAATCAGTCTAAATGTTCAAGAATGACCGACATGTTTGTAATACTAATAGAATATTCACCAACATGATCTTTTTTACCAAACCCTTTATTCATGAAACATGTTTTATTAGGTTGTGCTTGGTTTGATTACCTTTGATTATCTTGATTTTTAAAAGTGTGGACTTCAGGAACAAATTTTGTAGAACTGGTTAATAATACAACATTTGTATCAAATAATAGTTTTTTTTATTTTTTTTTATTTGATTTGGTTAACTATTACACTGATAAAGTACACACTCTGTTGGTCATCATCCACCATCCCCTGCATCAGATAAAAAATAAAATAAAAAATAAAATAAAAAGTTAATTCTGAGAACGTTTACCCATGTATGTGTGCAATAGAGGCTCATATATAGCTTGAAAAAATGTAAGTCTCCCTCATTAGAAGAGCTTCTGCAAACTTGGAAAAAAATAACAAGCAGAAGTGAAAGTATCAAACTCTGCTGATTTGTAAGAGATATATTAATTGCAAACAAACAGCTTCTCCACATGAACTGTAGGCTGCCATGCACTTCCATGTGACACCTTTTTAAGTAGAAAAAAAAGTTAAATGTTACTTCATAAGAGTCTTTATATTGTTCTTTCTTTCTCAGTTTACAGTCTTACAATACAGTGAGTTTGTAGCAAGTTTGTGCCACCATATACACATCTTCAAAATACATCAATCTATATTCAATCTACATTGAAATCTATAAAGTTTACTAAATGACAAAACAGAGAGAACAATTTTTTAAAAAAGACGAATAGAGAGGGAAGCTTATATCCAGGGATTCCAATGCAATGTACTTGTACGCAATGATTAGGGATTTGGGATTATTTTCATAGTTGATTAATCTGTTGAATATTTTCTCAATTAATCGGTTAGTTGTTTTGTCTATAATATGTCAGAAAACTATGGATCAGTGTTTCCCCAAAAGCCCAGAAATGTCTCGTTTTGTCCTCAACTCAAAGATATTCAATATACTTTCACAGAGGAGAGAAGACACTAGAACATATTCACATTTAACAAGCTGGAATCAAATTTTTTTTTTTTTACTTTTGTCTTTCATATATTTTATCAATGACACAGACTGCAATGACACAGACAGCTTCATTGCAGAAGGACATCCTTTTGGTCATGTCGTTCACGTCAGATGATTCACAGCTTTACAAACTAATGATATTGCACTGATGTTGACGCGAATCAATAAGAGGAGAGTAATCGTTAGCTCTGTTAGCTGTTTTAGCTCTTCAGATCGCATAAATCAGTGTAAAATTAATAGAAATGTTATTCTGTATGACGAAATATTTTACAAACATGTCATAAAATTATTATCTCTTCAAATGTGCGCACCATTGGACTATAGCCCTGTCGGATCGTGGATATTGTATATATACGAACACAAATAAACCGGAGATGAGATGAATGGCTGCTGTATGAGTGATGATTTCTATTCAAAATAACTAACCTTATTATTTTTATTATTAATTGCTGGATATCCATTTTTGAATCTTGATGCAGTCTGTTGCGTGTTGTTCATTTTGAACTAATCTTTAATATGACTCCCCAGATAATTTTTTTTTTTTTAGTTGTAAAGGTCAGTATCGGTCGTCGATCAAATTTCGATGTTGAATCAACGTTCACTATTTGGTCGGAACATCAGAATGTTATTTAGTGGAAAAGTAAGCATCGATTCAACGTCGAATCACATTGACTCATCAACCGACACAGCCGACGCATTTGATCGAAATCATAACATCGGATTGTTGAAACTTGATCAGAGGCATCGGAGATCAGCGCGTGCACTCTCACAGAAAGAAAAAGAGCAACTAAATGTGTTTTTCTTCATTATTTTATACAGCCTCGTGGGTTGTCCGTCTGCCACTGAATATTATAGGCTAAGTTGCTTAAAGTCTGAAGTGGATTTTTTTTTTTTTTTTTTTAAGGAAACAAGCGGTGAGAAAACAGATAGAGAGTGCAAGTGTTAGAGGGTCAGGTCCTCAGCAAAAATGCCCCTTTGGGGCCCGCGTGGGCCCACTGCGGGCAAAAAATCTTGCCCGTATGGGCAGCCCACTGTTGGCCCCAATACCAGCATAAAATGAGGGGCACGTGTCGTGTGGGGCCTGAGTGGGACAGCCTAAAAGTGTGGGTTGAGTGTGGGCTGGCCCACACAAATCTGAGTGGGCCCCCAATAGGACCAATTGTGTGCCCATAACATGACCACAGGTATGTACACAGTGTGGGCTGGGTGTGGGCACAGTGGGGAGAGCGCGGGGACAGTGTGGGCTGGGAGTGTGCACAGTGGGGAGAGTGTGGGTACAGTGTGGGCTGGCTGTGGGCACAGTGGGGAGAGCGCGGGGGACAGTGTGGGCTTGGTGTGGGCACAGTGGGGAGAGTGTGGGTACAGTGTGGGCTGGCTGTGGGCACAGTGGGGAGAGTGTGGGTACAGTGTGGGCTGGCTGTGGGCACAGTGGGGAGAGTGTGGGTACAGTGTGGGCTTGGTGTGGGCACAGTGGGGAGAGTGTGGGTACAGTGTGGGCTGGCTGTGGGCACAGTGGGGAGAGTGTGGGTACAGTGTGGGCTTGGCTGTGGGTACAGTGGAGACAGTGTGGGCTGGGTGTGGGCACAGTGGGGAGAGCGCGGGGACAGTGTGGGCTGGGAGTGTGCACAGTGGGGAGAGTGTGGGTACAGTGTGGGCTGGCTGTGGGCACAGTGGGGAGAGCGCGGGGGACAGTGTGGGCTTGGTGTGGGCACAGTGGGGAGAGTGTGGGTACAGTGTGGGCTGGCTGTGGGCACAGTGGGGAGAGTGTGGGTACAGTGTGGGCTTGGCTGTGGGTACAGTGGAGACAGTGTGGGCTGGGTGTGGGCACAGTGGGGAGAGTGTGGGGACAGTGTGGGCTGGCTGTGGGCACAGTGGGGAGAGTGTGGGAATACTGTGGGCCAAAAGTGTGCTCTCTATTCATCCAAAGTAGCGTCCCAGCTGAAAATGTGGACCTAGGGCCCCAGCAGTCCTCACAGTATGCCCACACTTTGGAGGGAAATGTGGACATAAACCTGTGTATGGCCTTTGTGACCTTAACAAATAAAACTTTGTACCTGCAGAATGCTGCAATACTACTATTAAATCACATGCAGAATAATTATTAGTAGAAGTAGAAGTAATAAATTAAAGAGTCATACTGTCACGGTTTTACGCTGCCTGAAGGAATACGGAGTCGAGGATAAACGGAATAAGGTTTTTAATATATCCAACACGGGATATCCAACATGGAGCACAGAGGTAGACACACGTAAGTAGCAAGTGGGTCACAAGTGAGTAGCAAGTGAGCACAAGTGAGAAGACCCGACAAAACAGAACTGAAGGACAAGGCTTATGTACAACAGATAATTGGGGAAACACAGGTGGATGGAATCATTAAATTAACAGGGACATGGAACACATGAGGAAGATAATGGACACACCTGGGAACTAATCAAACACGGAAAGACAGAAACTGGGTCACGGGCAAAAAACACATTAAATGAGTCCAGGTGTGTGACAGTACTCCCCCCTCCCGGTAGGTGCGTCCTCGCACCGTAGAAACAACAGGGGGAGGCGTAGGTGGGAACTTGGGAGGAGGTTCCGGTGGAGGACGGACTTCCAGGAGGGGGCCAGCAGACAGGGACCACAGAAGGAGGAGCCAGGGAGGAGACGACGGAGGAAGGAGCCAGGGAGGAGACAGGAGCAGGAGGAGCCAGATGGTCCACCAGAGACCAGCCAGGACGGAGATCCAAGGTGGGGTCGACGGCGGGAGGAGCCATGGTGAAGGAAGGGTCGACGACACCAGGGGGCCGACAGGCGGAGACTGCACCGGTGGGTGAGGAGCCCAAGATGGAGCAGCACAGCCGCAGAGCCAGGGTGACGTCGAGGATCCGGAGGGCCTAGGTGGAGCTGAAGGCTCAGGCGACCAAGGCAGAGGCGGGGTCCTGGCAGACCGCTGTGGAGCCGGAGTGACCGAGGATGGAGGTGGAACTGGAGGGAAGGAGGAGCCTGACAGAGCCGGAGGGATGGAGTGACGAGGTGGAACCAGAGGAGTGGAGTCCCGAGGCGGCGGATGGTCGACGACTGACCAAGGTGGAGCCGGAGGGACGAGGGAGCCCGGTGGAGCAGGTGGGATGACAGGCCACGGTGGAGACGAGGGAGCTAAGAGCCAAGGCGGAGCCGCTGGGTCGAAGGACCGAGGAGGAGTCCAGGGCTCGGAGGCTGGAGGCGGAGACAGGGCCTTAACACGCCAAGGCGGAGCTGGAGACTGGCAGTCCAGCGGCGAACCACCGCGCCCCGATGGCGCGGACTGAGGGTGAGCTGCGGGACTGACTGGCACCAGCAGGGATGACGAGGAACTGGCTGGTCTAGGAGGAGGAGAGAGGAGAAGGATGGGAGGAAGGACAGGAGGATCAGGACTGGACGGAACCAGCGAAAGAGGAGTAGAGGGACCAGCAGGTTTGGGAGGAGGCGGGAGAGGGAGGCTGGGAGGGAATACAGGAGACACAGAAGATTCAGGGCTGGGCGGAACCAGCGGTGAAACAGAAAAATCATGGCTGGGCGGAACCAGCGGAGACACAGAAAATTCAGAGCTGGGCGGAACCAGCGGAGACACAGAAGATTCAGAGCTGGGCGGAACCAGCGGAGACACAGAAGATTCAGAGCTGGGCGGAACCAGCGGAGACACAGAAGATTCAGAGCTGGGCGGAACCAGCGGAGACACAGAAGATTCAGAGCTGGGCGGAACCAGCGGAGACACAGAAAATTCAGAGCTGGGCGGAACCAGCGGAGACACAGAAGATTCAGAGCTGAGCGGAACCAGCGGAGAAACAGAAAACTCAGGGCTGGGCGGAACCAGCGGAGAAACAGAAGATTCAGAGCTGGGCGTAACCAGCGGAGAAACAGAAAACTCAGGGCTGGGCGTAACCAGCGGAGAAACAGAAAACTCAGGGCTGGGCGTAACCAGCGGAGAAACAGAAAACTCAGGGCTGGGCGTAACCAGCGGAGAAACAGAAAACTCAGGGCTGGGCGTAACCAGCGGAGAAACAGAAAACTCAGGGCTGGGCGGAACCAGCGGAAATGGAGCAGAGGAAATGACTGGAGGAGGTAGGAGTGGGAGACTGAGAGGGTATACAGGGGAATCAGGGCTGGACGGAACCAGCGGGGAAACAGGAATATTAGGGATTACCTCCGTAGACCAGTCCATCAGATCCAGAACTTGCTCCATATGACTTTCAGAGACTGCATATAGCTCACCCTCAGTCGCAGGAGTGTGGGCAGGGCTTTCCTCCACGCCCTCGATCTCCACGAGGACTCCCACGATGCACGGTGTTGCCGGCTCACACACCTGGTCAGTCGCGCTCTCGAGTTCCGGCTCCCTGTCAGTGGATGGCTCGGGCTCTGCGGCTGCGGTGGGCTCTGGCTCCGTGCGGCGTGATGGTGGCTGGCTGGTCTCTGGGTCGGGAGTGGGGCTGGCGAGGTCCTCTATGGGGCAGACGGTGAGAGGTGACCCATTTCTCGCCAGAGTCCACTCCACGTATGCGGCGAAATCCTCTCGAGGACCATCTTCGGACGACAACGCTCTGCATTTGGAGTTCAGGCTGGTGTTGTAGAAGGTGCAGAGCGCGCCGTCCGGGTAGCTGGTGGCATTAGCTAATAGGAAAAACTGTCTGGTATGGTCCTCGAGAGAACGCCCTTCCTGCTTCAGCAGGAGGATGAGGAATTCGGGACGATAGAGGGGATCCATAGACACTAAGAAAAGAAAAGTCTGTGAAAAAACAAAAGCAAAACGGAGGGAAGAACACGCAGTTTTCTATTTTCTCTTTCTGGTCGGGTCTTCTGTCACGGTTTTACGCTGCCTGAAGGAATACGGAGTCGAGGATAAACGGAATAAGGTTTTTAATATATCCAACACAGGGGATATCCAACATGGAGCACAGAGGTAGACACACGTAAGTAGCAAGTGGGTCACAAGTGAGTAGCAAGTGAGCACAAGTGAGAAGACCCGACAAAACAGAACTGAAGGACAAGGCTTATGTACAACAGATAATTGGGGAAACACAGGTGGATGGAATCATTAAATTAACAGGGACATGGAACACATGAGGAAGATAATGGACACACCTGGGAACTAATCAAACACGGAAAGACAGAAACTGGGTCACGGGCAAAAAACACATTAAATGAGTCCAGGTGTGTGACACATACATTTCAAATACTTGATTTATTCATGGCCATGTAATGTAGAAAAACACTGTTCAAAGTTTAGGATAGGTAAGATTTGTAAATGTTTTTGAAACAAGTCTCTTATGCTCACCAAAACATTTATTTGATAAGAAATACAGTTAAAGCAGTAACATTATGAAATATTACAATTGTAAATAACCGTAAAAAAATATTTTTTTTAGAGAAACAAGTTCTGTTTTACTATGATGTTTAATTTTCACCAGCCATTACTCGTCTTCTGTGTCATACAGTACAAAAGAAATTATTAAAATATTCTGTTTTGGTGCTCAATAAACTTTTTTTTTTTTTTTTAGCATCTCAAAAACAGTTGTGCTGCTTCATTTTTGGAAACAGTAATATCTTTTTTTTTTTCAGGTTACTTTAGAGGTTTTAAAAGAGCAGCATTTTTTTTTATATAGGATTTTTGTCCAACAATGTAAAAGTTTTTACTGTTGCTTTTTATCAGTTTAATGCAACCTTGCTGAATACAAGTAATATCTTAAAGAAAAAAAAACTTTCTGACCCCAAACTATTGAACACTAGAATATATTGAATAGATTTATAAAGCAGAATAATGACCAATTATAATTCATTAGAACATTAAGTAGATATTATAGATAATTATAGATAAATCAATCCCCTAAGGGGCACCAGTAGAGCTCTGCCTGATCTGATCTTCTGCTCCTTCCACCGTCCCAAGTCTCTTATGTTACAGAGCCACTTTATTAGAAGTCTCCATTTTAGATGCTGTAGCATGGCTGCTCTTCATTCCAGCATCTACCTGAGAAAGAAAACAACAATTAAAATGTAAATATGTGTGTGTGTGTGTGTGTGTGTGTGTGTGTGTGTGTGTGTGTGTGTGTGTGTGTGTATATATATATATATATATATATATATATATATATATATATATATAAATAGCTTATTATTGTAATACAGTAAGTAATACAGGTATAAGTACACTGAAATTAATGACTGTGGTATGGTAAAATCTATTACATCAATGTAATTTATACATTGTAAAATCAAGATTAAGTTGGAACTATAATATCTTAAGTAAAAATTACACTATTTATTCATGTAATAATATAACTGAGAAGAAAGAGTAAATTGTATTATATATTTACAAGTACTATTTAATGTTTTATGGTCACAGCACATTCACCTAAAAATACTAAATAAATTTTAATCTGAAAATCTAAGTGCGTTTGTGATGTAAAAAAAGAGACTCAATCCTGGTCAGACGGTGTGGTGTTTTTTTTTTAGTATGCAAATTTATTCAAAGAAAATAAGAAGTATGACAACAACTCATTTCTTGCAAACAGATTATTAAGTATTAAAATCAATTTCAAATATAGAAAATGCAAATCCAAAATTAATATAGTTTTAAAAGCAATCCATATATAGTGGATTTTACTCATTTAAAATTAATGCAATACCCTTGATTACAATATGCAAAAGCAATTCAAAATATTAGTAAAATAATACAAAGTATATAACAATCATATTAAATACCTGCATTTCAAGATAACAACAATAAAGACAATGTATCTGATATGAATAAAAACCTGTAAGATGATCAAAGAGTTCAAGTGAGCCCCGGAATATGGAAAGAAAAAGGTGAGAAAAGACTAAGTCCAGCTAGAAGGGTCTAGGCTGAACTCAGTCTAAGCTGAGAAAAGAGGGGTGAATTGCCTCCTCTTATAGTCCTGCAAATCTGTATCAAACTAATGCCACGTCTCTGCAGCCACGTCTCAGACAGATATCAAAACATTCGTCATCTTTCTCCGAAAATACATATGAGCTCTTGCAGCCTAATTTCAGTTCCCTATTTCTGAAGGTCAGCAGATTGTTGTTCAAAGTCCTACCTCAGAAGGTTATTAAGAACCCGCAGGAATCAAAATAACTCCAAATAGCAAACGTGATGAAATATGAACGTCTCTGAATCATGCGGTTTTTAGAAGTATAAACATTTCGTGGAAATCTATATCTTTAATTTTCCTTATTTCCATATTAGTATAGAAGTCTTCTAAGTCTAAAGTTCAGCTGAGACCTTCAGAACAGGCTGTCCTGTACTTTTAAGCACGTAGCAAATGCACACATGACAGAAGTCAAAATTTGGGTTACACCAGTTTGAATCTGCGCGGTTTTTTTTTCTTTCTTTTTTTTTTAAACAAGATCCTTCTGGCAGTGGCAGAGACGGTCGGTTTGGGCGGTCACTTTTGGCTGACTTATCTTCGGTAAGTTTTGACTTTTCTATTTTAGATTTGTGATAACAACTATGTGTTCATTTTCATGGTTTGATTTTTGCATAGACGTTTCAAAATGATCTGAATGTAAGTTTTAATCACAATAAGGTTAACGTTAGCTAAAGCGCCGCCATTATCCACTTATATAAAGTTGAGACTGATGGTTAGTCAAAACTAAATTTAGTTAGCCGCGTTCTTGTAGAAAAAGTCTACAAGTCTACGGTTAACTTCAGAGTAATTTAATGTTAGCTGGCCCTGATTAAATTCAAACTGTCATGTTATGTTATGTAAGGAAATCGATGTAACGTAAGATTAACGTGCTGACTGCCTGTGTGTGTCATATCTAATGTTAGTTCAATTCTATTCAATTCAAGTTTATTTGTATAGCGCTTTTTACAAAACAAATCGTTACAAAGCAACTTTACAGAAAATTATGTTTCTACAATATTTAGTAGTAGCTAGTAGTTTGTGCACATTTGACAGGATTTTAGAAAAAATAAAAATAATAATAATACAAGACGTAGTCAGCTAGACGATGAACTATCAATATTATTAATTAAGTTATTATATGATTCAGTCACACATTTAGCAATAATTGTTAGTTCTGTTTGTTGATTCAGGGTCAGCATCATCTGAGGTCCTCTGAGGGTCAGCATCATCTCTTCTCAGGTGTTCTGGATCCAGACTGGAGCTTGTGTAAATCCTAGTTACCACGCGATGTAAATCCCGTGGCGAAATATAGAAACAAAATACAGACATCATTAGCATAGCTGCTGATCCAACAAAGTAAAATTAGTTTAACCCAAGCTAATGAATAAAAAAGCACTTTTGATCAGATGCAACTACACTCACAATTTAAAAGATACATTATTCGAATGCTTGGCGAAAGAGATGTGTTTTTAATCTAGATTTAAACAGAGAGAGTGTGTCTGAACCCCGAACATTATCAGGAAGGCTATTCCAGAATTTGGGAGCCAAATGTGAGAAAGCTCTACCTCCTTTAGAGGACTTCGCTATCCTAGGAACGACCAAAAGTCCAGCGTTTTGTGACCTTAGGGTGCGTGATGGGTTGTAACGTGGTAGAAGGCTAGTTACGTACGCTGGAGCTAAACCATTTAGGGCCTTATAGGTAAGTAATGATCATTTGTAACTGATACGGAACTTAATAGGTAGCCAGTGCAGAGACTGTAAAATTGGGGTAATATGATCATATTTTCTTGACCTGGTAAGGACTCTAGCAGCTGCATTTTGGACTACCTGTAGCTTGTTTATTGACGAAGCAGGACAACCACCTAGAAGAGCATTACAATAGTCCAGTCTAGAGGTCATGAATGCATGAACTAGCTTTTCTGCATCAGAAACAGATAACATGTTTCGTAGCTTGGCAATGTTTCTAAGATGGAAGAATGCAGTTTTTGTAACATTGGAAATATGATTTTCAAAAGACAAATTGCTGTCTAATATAACACCCAGATTTCTGACTGTAGAGGAAGTAACAGTACATCCGTCTAGTTGCAGATTGTAATCTACAAGATTCTGTGTAGTGTTTTTTGGTCCAATAATTAGTATCTCTGTCTTATCCGAATTTAATTGGAGAAAATTATTTGTCATCCAATCTTTTACATTTTTAACACACTCTGTTAGCTTAGATAATTGAGAAGTTTCATCTGGTCTCGTTGAGATATATAGCTGAGTATCATCAGCATAACAGTGGAAGCTAATTCCGTATTTTCTAATAATATTACCAAGGGGCAACATGTATATTGAAAATAGAAGGGGACCTAGGACGGATCCTTGTGGCACTCCATATTTTACTGATGATAAATGAGATGACTCCCCATTTAAGTAAACAAAATGGTAGCGATCGGACAGGTAGGATCTAAACCATCTTAGAGCCTGCCCTTGAATACCTGTATAGTTTTGTAATCGATCTATGAGTATGTCATGATCTATGGTGTCGAATGCAGCACTAAGATCAAGTAAGACTAGAAATTAGATGCAGCCTTGGTCTGACGCAAGGAGCAGGTCATTTGTAATTTTAACAAGTGCAGTTTCTGTGCTATGGTGGGGCCTAAAACCTGACTGAAATTCTTCATACAGATCATTTTTATGTAGGAAGGTGCTCAATTGAGCAGACACAACTTTTTCTAAAATTTTAGACATAAATGGAAGATTTGAAATAGGCCTATAATTTGCCAGTACACTAGGATCTAGTTTTGGTTTCTTAATAAGAGGCTTGATAACCGCCAGCTTGAATGGTTTTGGGACGTGTCCTAAAGATAACGACGAGTTTATGATATTGAGAAGCGGTTCTTCGGCTACAGGTAACAGCTCTTTCAGTAATTTAGTGGGTACAGGACGTACAGTACGTTTTTCTCTAACTTTTTTCAATTTGATCGGGGCAACAGCTTCTAATGTATTAGAGAAAATAGTGCCCATGTTGTCAGTAATTTCGTCTAATTCATGTGTATTTTTGGGTACAAATAGCAGTTGAGATAGATCAGGCAGGTTATTTGCGAATCTTTCTTTGGTGGCTGGAACAATAGTTCTGCCCAGACGGTATCGCTGCGACATATAGTTAATATCAGTTATACGCAGCATGCACGATACAAGGAAATGGTCCGTAATATCATCACTTTGAGGTACAATATCTATAGCAGTAAGATCGATTCCATGCAATATAATTAAATCTAGTGTATGATTAAAACGATGAGTGGGCCCGGTGACATTTTGCTTGACTCCAAAGGAGTTTATTAGGTCAGTAAACGCAAGTCCTAATGTATCATTTGTATTATCAACGTGAATATTAAAATCTCCCATGATTAGCGCCTTATCAACTGTAACTAGAAGGTCTGAGAGGAAATCTGCAAATTCTTTTAGGAATTCTGTATAAGGCCCTGGTGGTCTATACAAAGTAGCCAGAGCAAGAGATACATTAGATTTCTTTTGCATGTCTGACAGAGTAACATTTAGCAGAAGTATTTCAAAAGAGTTAAACCTGTATCCTGTTTTCTGGGTAACATTGAGAATATCACTATATATTGTTGCAACACCTCCGCCACGACCAGTCTGACGGGGCTCATGCTTATAACAGTAGTTTGGTGGAGTAGACTCATTTAGACCAAAATAATCATTTGGTTTTAGCCAGGTTTCAGTCAAGCAGAGTAAATCAAAACTATTATCTGTGATCATTTCATTTACAATAACTGCTTTTGGTGTGAGTGATCTAATATTTATGAGCCCAAACTTTAAAAATTGTTTTTGTTCATTTACTTTACATTTTTCTGGTTTAATTACGATAAGATTTTTTCTAGATCCTACATTATATTTATATTTATATTTTGACCTCACTATTTGGGGAACAGACACAGTCTTAATAAGTTTTACAGCGCAAGTACTTTTATCATTTAAGCGGGTGGAACAAAACTCATCATAATGGTTATTTGAGAATTGTCTTACTAGTCACATGGAGCGAAGTGTCCTGGAGATGTTGTCAGAGAGAAGCTCCGCTCCAATTCTGCTGGGGTGTAATCCATCAGCGCGAAACAGTCTAGGACGCTCCCAGAAAAGATTCCAGTTATTAACAAATAGCAGTTTCTGTTCTTTAAACCACGACAACAACCATTCATTTAAAGCAAAAAGTCTACTGAACCTTTCGTGTCCTCGTCGATACGTGGGCAGTGGTCCTGACACGACGATCGTCGCCGCGGGCGTCGTGCTGCGAACCGTCTCGATCAGGCTCCTGAAGTCCCTCTTCAGCGTCTCCGTCTGCCGCATCGTGGTGTCGTTAACCCCGGCGTGAAGCACGACCGCTCTGGGGCTCTCGTTGTCCTTCAGGATCGCGGGTATCTGCGCAGAAACATCGAGAACACGAGCACCAGGCAAACAATGAGTGTGCACTTTACCTTCAGCTAACGTAGCACTTACGTGTCGGACGATGGAGTCTCCGATGATCACAGCGTCGCGTCCTGTCTCGCGGAGGGGAGCGAAGCTGTTCTGGATGGAGATCTCGAAGGCAGGAGGCGGAGAAGTCGTCGCACGGGACCCAGCTCGTGTCCTCCGCTGTGGATGCACCCAGGGTCCGTGGTGTCCCGGCGTCGCAGTGAAGGACATCTGGGAAGATCGTGTCCTGGGTGCCCCGGGACTGCGCAGAGAAACACACGGAGTAGACGTGGTGAGACTGTTAACAGCACGCTGTATACTTACCCCGGACTTGTGAGCGTCAGCCCGGGATGATTCCAGCGCGGCTCTCCGCTCTCTCAGCTGGGCCTGCCTCTGTTCCAGGTCGCGAATCTGCTTCCCCACGGCCTCGAGCTCGAGCTGCACAGAGTGGAGACATTCATCCGCCATTAAAGCAAGTAACAGTGAGTACAGCAGTGGTAATGTGTGTGAATACAGTATTAGCAATGTAAGCGCAGTTAGCAGCAACCACGCTTGCTGATGCTAACTGGCTAAAAGCTAATAGCGGACCCGGGAGATCAAAATAAAACTAGTGATAGCGAGGCGCTCTGATTGTTTTTGTTGTAGAATACAATAGAGGATATATTCACGCGTTATATAAACGGAAACGATGATGTATAAAATTGATTTTTAAGTTAAAAATAGTCAATGAAAAGAAGATAGTGACGGAGCTCAAACGCAGTACAGCCGTCAACAACGAACAGGAAGTTAGTCTAAGTTAGTCTTATTTAAAAGTGTCTAACGTTAACATTAGTCGTTTTAAATCCACTGAAAATTTCGCAGCAAGTAGTCTGCATCAAAGAAGGAACGTTTGGAATAATGCAGTAACGTTACCAGATGGCAGGTGAACTTGGCTACTAATTACATTAAACATTGATGTGTAGCAGCAAGTGCTTGTATGAATTCAGCCATTTTATTTTAATAAGCTAGCGGTATGAAGGTACGGTCATCTTTTTAACAAAAATAAAATGTAATATTTTTAAAACCTAACGTTACACCACAGCCTTTCACGGCTTAAGTGAGGGAGGTTAGCATCAGTAGCTTCATCCATGTGAATCTTAGTCTAGGAGATGAAGCAAGAACCGTTATCTTTGAACGCAATGGGCGGCAAGCCTCTCTGCCTCGTTGCCATGACAATTAATTTTTAGGCACAAAACTCGTAACAAGTTCAATGCTGTATTAAAAGGAATTAAAACAAAATGTAAATGAGATCTCAATGACACAATTTGTTTCTCTCAACAGGTAAAAGAACAGTACAGGAGTGCGTTGCGATATCTATCTGGTCTGACACGGCAACATTCTCATACAGGCAAGTAGAAATATTTGTAATAATACTATAATATTGCTGCTCTTATTTCTCAAACTTACACACCAAGGAATCTTTTCAAAAAATGTCTAACAAATATATAAAAATGTGACAAATAGATAAGTAAATGCATGTTTTTGACAGGTCATAAAACTGTAATGGATTGGGATATATATATATATATATATATATATATATATATATAATTTTATTTTTAAAATAAATTTAACTTGTTAAAATCTGCAGAATACTGCACACACAGACAAACTGCATGCAGGTATATATGCAGAACAGCTCATCCAGCTTGTAATTCACACAGTACTGACACATTATCAATCTGTTGACAGTACCAAAGCAGACGTGAAACTGTCATCCGCAGCCTTATCCTGTACCTCAGTGAGAAAGAAGAAGAGCTTTCTGAAGATTGCCTGGTAAAGCATTATTTATTTTTTTTGTCATAAAAATCATTTTTAAACGCAAGTGAAAAAGTAAGACACAAACATGAAGATTTTCCACTCAACAATGGTCCAAATTATGTGCAGTCACAACTTAAACGTAGTCTGGGTATTAAAAAGGGTTTCCTGGCACTGTAAAGGTGCAGAGTCACACAATGTATGGTTTCGCACAACACTCATTTTATGGGTACAATCTGTGAATTGCATCTGTCTTGCGCAATGTTCTACTAACTTTTTTAATTATGTTGACTCAAGGTAAAACACATTATACTGAATTTAACAATGTGAGTTATGTTAAGTAATTTTTAGCGAGCATGTTCGTTCTGCATTGATAATGAATCTCTTTTGTATTTATGTCTCAATAGAATTGTGTTCTTTCTTTTTTATAAACTGTATGTAGGAGAACACTTGTAGTGATCCCGCTGAACATACCCTTAAGATACTGGTCATCCATGGTGCTGATCAAGAGGATCCAGTCGATGTGTCCATCATGCGGCAGTACTGCTAAAGCTTGCACACTGCTGATGGGGCTTATTTATGCCCTCAACCTGGCATACACCCAAACACTGTGCTACACCTTTGAGGTGTTCCAGAAACATTTCCTGGACCTGGATGGTGTTAAGATGTCCCCAAAAGTGCAATCTTTATAGTTGAAGTTGCTCTCTTAAATGCTATCAACATGGTACATGCTGTACAATCGAAGCTGTTTGTAGGCTCCAAATTACATCTCCAGCTAAAATATTTTTTACAAAATCTTGACTAATTTTTACTTCTTGAAATGTTTTAATGTGTTACGGTTTTAAGAGCATAAAGAGAACTTAGTGCCGGTTTGAATGTTGTTATTGCATTAAAGGGTTAGTTCACCCAAAAATCTAAATTAGGTCATTAATAACTTACCCTCATGTTGTTCCAAACCTGTAAGACCTCTGTTTATCTTCAGAACACAGTTTAAAATATTTTAGATTTAGTCCGCTCTCAGACTACGACTTTATTCATCGTCTTCTCTTCCGTGTCTGTTTTGAGAGAGTTCAAAACAAAGCAATTTGTGATATCCGGTTCGCGAACGAATCATTCGATGTAACTGGATCTTTTTGAACCAGTTCACCAAATCGAACTGAATCGTTTGAAATGGTTCGCATCTCCAATACACATTAATCCAAATGAAATCAAATGACTTAAGCTGTTAACCTATGAGACAATCTTTTGTTCGTTATCTGGCTCGGCTCGGTGTTCATCTTCAGTTCTCTCTTCACAGCAGTTCAGTCAGTGTACTGTTTGAGTAAAAGAATAACTCCGGGATATTGGTTTGTTTGAACTCAGAGGGAGTGTCAGCCACATTAAAAAAGTTAACAGCTTAAGTCATTTGTGGATTAATGCATTTTGGAGACGCGATCCATTTAAAATGATTCAGTTCGATTTGGTGAACTGGTTCAAGAAGATCCGGTTACATCGAATGATTCGTTCAAGAACCGGATATGACAAACTGCTTTGTTTTGAACTCTCTCTCATAACAGACACGGAAGAGAAGACAATGCTGAATAAAGTCGTAGTCTTTGTTATTTTTGGACCAAAATGTATTTTCGATGCTTCAAAATATTCTAACTGACCCTCTGATGTCACATGGACTACTTTGATGATGTTTTTCTCACCTTTCTGGACATGGACAGTATACCGTTCACACAGCTTGAATGGAGGGACTGAGAGCCCTCAGACTAAATCTAAAATATCTTAAACTGTGTTCTGAAGATAAACGGAGATCTTACGGGTTTGGAACAACATGAGGGTGAGTTATTAATTACATAAATTTAGATTTTTGTGTGAACTATCCCTTTAAGTGAATTGTAAGGTTCTAATTGGGTATTTGAGAAAATATAATCCCAGATATGTGTTGGATGGAGTAAAATGGATTTTCCTTTTCTTTAGGGGAAATTGTTGGTTAATTCTTATTGTAAATGATCCGAGAGGTTGAATGTACCTTAACTACTTATCAGTTGATGTGAATATGTGAATGTTGACATAATAAACTGTTAAACTTTATTGAATTTATTTGTGATTTGTGAGAAAAGTATTTGATGCAGAGAAAATTACTACATTTATTTGGTAACACTGAAAAAAATTATTATGTAACATTTACATAATAGTGAGTAATAAAAATTCATTAAACTAAGTAATTCAAAATGTTAAATGGACAGTCTAAAATCTACTTAATTCATAACAGTAAATATTAACAGATTTATAAAATTTACTTGATATTTTCACATTTTAAAATTAAATTTACTTAATTACTTTTAATAAATAGAACCCGCTAAGTTAAATATAATTAAGTAACATTTACTTAATGTCTTCACAAATGTTACATTTAGAGTTAAGTAAATTTCCCTTGATACTGGCAAGTAAGTTGTACTTGATATTACAGCAGTAAAATTTACTAAGAAAAATTTAGTGCAAATTGTTACAATGATTTTATCAAGTAAATCCTACAAGTTGTTTTTATCAGTGAGTAGATGACAGACCTTTAATTTTTTGAAAAATGAGCGCTTTAAAAATTAACTAATGACTTTAACTTAATGAATGCATATGCAGCTTTAAACAAATTGAAGTGTACTTACATTACAAAAGATGCAGTGACTTGTTCCTAGTGACTCTTTACATCAATGAATATCAGTGAAATATTGCATATATCAATACAAATTAAAATGTATTTTTATTTTGACACCATTGAGAAGACAGGCAGGATGACTGCTAGGTTGATCACTTACAACAGTGATGTCCTGGAGGACCAGCATCTCTGCAGAGTTTATCTCCAGTCTGTCCGCACCTTTCCGAAGTGTGTGATGACCCTGAAGACCTCAATCAGCTGCTTCAGCAGTACAGGACTGAGACAGGACCTTAACTCTGCGATCAGGACTATGGCAATCAATACTCAAAAGAGAGAAGACAAACATTATGTTAATGGATTAAAACTAAAGTTAAACAAAAAATATATATATGGTATATGGTTTAAAATCTGAAAATGGATAAGGGAGAAAAAATTAATTATCACTTAAATATTACATAGGTTTGTATGAATGAATGTACATACAAATTAACTATACAGTCAAGAGAAATCAATCAGTTATGAACAGCCATACATTAATGATAACTAGATTTGATAAGCGTGTGTAGCCGAGGTATTGTATTATGCTATATTAATCTTCATTTATGTTGCTATTTAGGACTTTATAAGAGACATTATACAGACTTTACCTAACTCCATAAGACTAATGTTACGTTTGTACGTTAGACCTAATGTTACTGCTCGCTGTAAAACAACAAGAAGACAGAAAAGGAAATGAAACCCAATTAACACCACAATGGACGTAAATAAATGTTAATTTAATGTATTCATGTGCAATTTGAAAGGATATATTACCAGATATTACGTTACCGCAGAAAACGATCGGAAGTCTGCTGTTTAAACCGTTGGTCATTTAAAAACGCCACTAGCAACATTGTTAATCAAAATTAAAATGTGTAAATTAATTCCTATTAAATAATTAATTCACAACTATTTTGTCTAATTTTACAAATTGTAATGACAAATTAAGAAATTAACTGAGAAATTTACAAAGCTTACCTGGTTGAGCTTGAGCGGAGCTGTGTGGTATGAAGTCGGATTGACAGCTTTTTTTTATATATTATGTGTTTATGTTTATCAATTTGCACTGGCTACAAATTGCTACTCATATAAAATTCAAGGTATTGATGTTTGCATACAAAACCAACACTGGCTCTGCACCCCTTAACCTAAATGCATTACTTCAGACTTATGTGCTTCCAGTGTCACTTTTACAGACTTTTAAATTAAATGTTCCCTCCTGGTTGAATGACCTCCCCATCTCAATCCATAGACAGTAAAAGAAATGGACACAGCGACCCCATTGGAACTCAACTGAGACAATTGAAGCCCATTTTTAGCGTTTTTTAGCACTTCCGTTTCTGACGCACAGACTCACGAAGCTTGACGACGTTAGCAACCTGTCTGATGTAAATGTTCTAGTAGCTGTGCGTGCAAACTGCCATTGTTAATCTTGTAGAGACGGCGAGCTTGAGCGGGGAGTTCTTTGGCGTGAGTGAGCAGGAGTAAGTATTCTGATTTTAAGTATTTAAAAGAATTAAGATTTTAACTGATTTTAAACTATTTTTTTATAGTATTTTAAAATGTAACGCCAGTACACCATATTAAGTTAATTGCCTGCGAGCTTCTCCTCCTGTCTGTACGGTAATGCGACAGAGAGTCGAGTGGTTATGACGCAATCGTTAGCCTATTTTTTACAAAAACTGTTTCTACGGGGCCATAATGTAACATAGAAGGTAATGGAGCCCTTTATACATTGTCGTGTATCTTTAGAAATAAATAATGGACGAACAGAGTCTTTAAACGCCTCAGATGTAAAGTTATTTGCTGTCAAAGTGACGCCAAAATGAATGGGAGTCAATGGGAATGCTAACGCAAGTGAAGTTCTGCTACAAGATGGCAGCATGCAGCTGACTTCAACTTCCGGTCTACTTCCTTGCAGCCTGTCTCAATCCGAGCAGCTCAGTCCTTAGTCATCTTCAAGAATCGGCTTAAAACACATCTATTCCATCTTTATTTGACCCTCTAACTTTAATACTCACTATTCTAATTCTATTCTTTAAAAAAGTTCCCCATTTAGACTTAAACTCTATTAATTTACTTACTTGTTTTCTCAAAATAAATAAATAACACTAACTGTTCTATTCTTTTTGCATTCTATCCATTTTCTTTTTATTTATTATACAATTAACAAAAACAAAAAGGCCTCTAACACTAGCTTGCTCTATTCTACCTGTTTTTTTTTTATTTATTGTATAATATATATTTTTTAAACTTGCTACATGTACTGTGTTTAAGCTAACTGAGACTTGTCATAGCACTTATATATCATTGCTCTTTTGTTGTTTTTGATTGCTTCCATTGTCCTCATTTGTGAGTCGCTTTGGATAAAAGCGTCTGCTAAACAACTAAATGTAAATGGGTATAAATACAAACACATGCATGTATACATTTAAGAAAAAATATGTCATGTTTATATACTAAATATATTTATATATAAAATATAAGAATGTAAATATTAAAATGTATATACACGTAATGTTTTTGTTTACATAAATTTGTTTACATTTATTATCTATATAAATAAAAAAAAAAACATTTATAAATAAATATATTTTATATAAAAACATAAAAAAAAATTCTTAAATACATGCATGTGTGTATATTTATATATACATAATAAATATATTCTTAACACACACACATATATTATAAAAAAATAAAAAACCCAGGGTGCCCACAGAAAATCCCCATAGGGCCCCAAATGAACACTGGAGTAGAGTTCATTCAGATTCAAACACCGGAGCGGAGGGAGTTGCCATGGAAACGGGGCGATTGACAACACTGTCAAGCTGCACGCTCTGTGTCTCGCTGCTGTTTTTACTGCTTTCGGTAAGTTTAGTAAATTAAAATTGCACAAATATCATATGCCACTGTTCCTGACATCTCTCTTGCTTGTATTTGACCCGCATCTGTTGAATTTAATTCATTGAAATGGTTTAGTGTCCGTGAGCATCTTAACTGTTATCAGAGGTAACGCTATGCTAACTCCATATACTGAGCTTTTAGGAAGAGTTTGGGATTTTAATAACACATTACGTTACCGTTTATCAGTGACGTCATTACATCAACGTCACAGTTCAAAGCATTTTGATCTCGTCTAATGGTAAACAAATATTGATAAAAACTGTTCAGGATATTTATTAAATACATATTCTTTCTCTTTTCTACATTTCTAGTAGCTTGGTTTCTTGTGATAAAACTGTCATTGTATACTGAATTTTGACAGATTGCTTGTTATATTTCTAGATTCTTCTATTGCAGCGGTTCCCAAACTTTTTTTTCCTGTGCACCCCCTTCTATGTCCCAACCGGGTTGGTGCACCTCCAATCCCCACTTCAAAAAAAAAAAAAAAACGCAACAAAGCTTTGTTTTATGTTTAATCATACGCAAATAACCAGAACACGCATGACAATAACAACATCAACAAAATTTCAACATAATGCAACAAAGCTATGCACAAGCTTCCACTTTTAAGAGGACGAATGACAGGCTCAGTAACAGAAAGCACGTTTATTTTCAGCCGCGTAAAGAAACATTGCAGCAAAAGATATAGGCCTGTTAAAAGCATTATTAGCATTATTATCATCATAACACAACAGTTATGTATATTAGAACAACAGTACATTTTATTAAATTGCAATGACGTTACAAACGATCCACAACATTAAAGACAATAAGCTCCGAAATAGATAAAATAAATAAAAACGAGGATCAATCTGAAACTTTTCAAGTGAGAAAATAAAATTACACACGAACCACAACATAATTAAGTAACAAAGAGTATAGGCTCAAACATAAAATCAATTAAAAGAGGATCCATCTGTTACTTTTCAAGTGCAGCGCAAAAGTCGCTCAGTCTGCAGCGAGAGAGGGGGAGGGGTGGGAGACGGGGAGGAGGATGTGTTAGTATTCCCAGTAGGCCTATATGTGTAGCAATAATATCAAATACTTACCCATATTAATACGACGGGTGGGCTTGCATCTTGGCACAAAGCTCTTCGAAGTTTGGTGCAATGGAAGACAGTTTAAGCCTCAATTCCTTCTCAACAGCATCCAGTCTTTGCCGATGTTTAGTTTTAACTGCTGCCATAGCAGAAAAACCAGCCTCGTAGAGATAAGTTGTGGCGAAGGTGTCACGCTGTCTAGTCTCTGTTTCCCTGAGTGTCCACTAGTGGGCTCACTTCCCCTTAGGCACTTCAACGTAGGCACTAGAATTCATCTAGTCTTGTCCTGTCGTCACAGTAATTGCACTCCTGTTAATTGCACCAGGTGCTGGCACTTTATTGTCACTAGCATCCCTATAAATACCAGTCTTTTCCTGTTGTTTGTATGGAGTCCTTACCCTTCGTGTATCCAGCATTCTTGTTCCTCAAGATTCTTCCTAGTCTGCTCATCCTCCGAGTCCTCTCGTTTTCCGAGTTCCCTTTCCTGTCCCTTTCCTTTGTTTATTTTGGACTGTCTTTTTGGTTTTGACCTTGGCTGTTTTTGACCTCGATTTGGACTATCCCTTAATAAAGACATCTGCGATTGGATCTCTCTCTCTCCCTGTGTCTCTCTGGGTCACAAACGTCACAGAAGGGCATCAAAGGCTCGCTTTACCAAGACTGTATGATGTCAGTGACTCGGTCCAAAAATCCACAAGTGGCTTTTGTTTGAACTGTAACTGCAGTGCTCCATCAGATGACAGCTCGATCAGCTGCTCCTGCTCGTGAAATGACAGCTGCGGGACGGGCAGGGAAACTTCAAATGGATTGTGAATCCAAGCGCGAGATGTGTCCATAGCTGGGAAGTGTTTCCGTAGATGTTCGGCGAGTTGGTTAAGGTGTTCAATTATGAGACTTTTTACATGCTCACCCAGGTCCACGTCATTTTCCCCCAAGAACTCGTGAAGCGTAGGGAAACACAGGTGTGTGTTCACACTCACACAACTCGCCCAGAACCGTAGCTTCTTTATCATGGCCTCAATCCTGTCTTGTGTATTGAACACAGTTACACTGACTCCCTGGAGACTTAGATTGAGATCATTCAGAGCTGAGAAGATGTCCGCTAGATAGGCGAGCCTTTTCAGAAAATCTTTGTCATGCATACTGGAGGCTAAATCAAACGGATTCTCCTCAAAAAACTGCTGCAATTCATGCCTGAGTTCAAAGAGCCTGGTCAACACTTTGCCGCAGGACAGCCAACGCACCTCTGTGTGCAGCAGCAGTGATTTGTTTTCGCTGCCCATCTCATTAGGCAAGGCAAGGCAAGGCAAGGCAAGTTTATTTATATAGCACATTTCGTACACAATGGTAATTCAAAGTGCTTTACATAAGAGAAAGTAAAATAATCATGAAGAAAAATAATAACAAAAATAAAACAAGTAATTTTACTTTTAAAATGATTAAAACATTTTAAAACAGTTAATAATAAAACAATAATAAAACATAAAACAGTGAAAATATAGTGCAATCAGTTCGGACATTGCACAGTGCTCATTCAACAAATGCACAGCTAAAAAGATGCGTTTTGAGTCTAGATTTAAATGTGACTAGTGTTTTAGCACATCTGATCTCTTCTGGAAGCTGATTCCAACTGCGGGCAGCATAGTAACTAAAGGCAGACTCCCCTTGTTTTGTGTGAACCCTTGGTATTTCTAACTGACTTGATCCTAATGATCTGAGTGCTCTGTTAGGTTTATATTCAGTGAACATATCTGCAATATATTTCGGTCCTAGGTCATTTAGTGACTTATATACGAGTAAAAGTACTTTAAAATCAATCCTAAATGTAACTGGAAGCCAGTGTAAGGACCTAAGGACTGGTGTGATATGCTCAGATTTTCTGGTTCTAGTCAGAATCCTGGCAGCAGCGTTCTGGATGAGCTGTAGCTGTCTAATGGTCTTTTTCGGAAGGCCAGTGAGGAGCCCATTACAATAGTCCACCCTGCTGGTGATAAAGGCATGAACAAGTTTCTCCAAGTCTTGACTGGAAACAAAACATCTAATTATTGCGATGTTTTTTAAATGATAGTATGCTGATTTAGTTACTGCTTTGACATGACTACTGAAACTAAGGTCTGTCTCCAGAATCACACCAAGATTCCTGACTTGATTTTTTGTTGTTTGACCCCTAGAGTCAAGGTATGCATTCACCTTGAACACTTCATCTTTGTTTCCAAATGCAATGACTTCAGTTTTTTCCTTGTTTAACTGAAGAAAGTTCTGGCACATCCAATTATTAATTTCTTCAATGCATTGGCAGAGGGAGTCAATGGGGCTGTAGTCATTTGGAGATAAGGCTAGGTAAACATTACTGTTACATACAGTGTGAATAATCATGAATTTAGCAGTAATTCTTTAATAAAGTTCACCAGTTTGACTGCGTCGTTCAGCACTGCAAGTAGATCAGCTGACATGTTTTTTGGCTGCGAGGGCCTCTCTGTGAATACTGCAGTCTAACCAGCTGATGGATGGGCAGACTCTCCTAATATGAGCTATAAGCCCCGTGTGCTTCCCCGTCATTGATTTTGCCCCGTCTGTGCAAATTCCCACACAGCGCTCCCAGTCGATCCCATTGGTCCTCATAAAAACATCAATTAAATTGAAGATTTCCTGTCCTGTTGTTCGGGAAGCAAGGGGTCGACAGAACAAAAAAAATCTACTTGTATTGTTCCTTCAAAAAGGTAACTGACATACAGAAGAAGATTGGCCAGATTTGCAACATCTGTAGACTTGCAGAGAGTAAAACTCACTTTTCTTCACACGGCTGACTAGTGTAGCCAATATGTCTTCAGACATGGCATCAATGCGGCGTGACACAGTGTTATTGGACACAGGAATCATGTCCAACTTTTTTGCCTTTTTAATCTGAGTCAAGGGACATGAAATGAGTTCTTTATTATTTGATGAGTATTGTATCATGCACTTTGTAATAACAGAGGTTGACTGATTAATTGGTTTTGCTTGTTAATCGGCACCGATAGATAATTTGCAGAACTATCGGTTATCGGCAGAAATCCATTGAGATAGTTTTCCATGTTGCGTTTGTTTTGCCATGTGACACTGTGCGCTGCACAGAGCGGGAAACTTCAAACGCGAATTTAAATGCAGCAGTTCACATAGTTTTCTATTAAATAACATTATATTTGTCCCAAATCAATGTCAATTTACATAATCACTTCACCCTAGGCTATAATTCAAAAAAAAAAATTAAACACTGAACTTCAAACACATATGCCACATAGTTCATTCCTGAAGAAAACTTATGACCGTTTGGTGATTAAATAAACAGTTTTAGACCGCTGCTTGAATTGAATGTGACACGTCCAGTGTGTGTGATAACTTTGACTTCTCATGACGCAGTGCTGCACTTTTGCAAAGTGTGTTAACTTTTTTTTAATATATTTTGATTAGATAGTCATGCAGTGTTCTAAAATAGCAGCAAATAAAATGTGACGCGTCCATTGTGTAGGGTTGGGTATCGTCTGAATTTTATAGATTCCATTTGCGATTCTGCTTATCGATTCCGATTCTTATCGATTCCTAGTTTCGATTTCAATAAGATAAAAAAATCCAATATAAAAAAAAAAATTAAGTCAAACATTTAGATGTCAAACATGTTTCTGTCTTTTTACAAAGCATTCTGTTGCAGCTAAATAACATGAGCAAAACATTTTCAGCAGCCTACAAAACACTGCAAGATGAATTTTGCCTGTGCTTTAAAAAAATACCATAGCAAAAACAACTAATTAATAAAAATATTGATGTGTTAAAGACAGGTAACCAGTCAGTAATAGGATAGGAGCAAACAAATCAATTAGCAATATCATAAATACAACTAAACAAAATTTCAGGTACAGACACCGTAATTAATAGTTTATAAACACTGTATCGTTTTCTTTTTATAAATAAAATAAAGATTAAAGTTATGAAATATATTAAGTCGAGATCAGTGAATGATTTTCTTTTGTTCTTTGATAAACATTAATGACAGGCAGCATGTTTATTAGGCTGTTGTCTCTTTGAGCAAAACTACTTTACACGTGTTTTCTTTCTCATCTGTTTCACGTAAGACCAAAACGGTTGTGTTTATGATGATATATTGGTCGACAAATATGAAAGAAGTAAGTTTCGGCTCGGAACAACCTTTTCTACAGTTGAAATACACGGAATGGTCTGAGAACGGACACAAACCCAGGAACCCCAAGCACGGCCGCAGACCGCTGCTCTCATTCAGTATCCATTTCGTTCAGTATCCATTTTTTTTAATATTGGTTTATAAATCGGCATCAGCCAGTGTGGTCCTAACTAGCTATCAGTATTGGTAAAATCCACTATCGGTTGATCTCTAGTTGATAATACTGAGGTGCTGTATGGATGTCCAGAAAAAAAAAAAAAAAATCCAAATCATTACCGGTGGCTCCTGGTAATAAATTGAGGTGTAATGAAGCGAAATGATCGGTCTGTACAAGAAAATGAACACTACTTACAACTGTATTACCTTTAATCAAAAGCCCGGGTAACCAGCTGTCAGGGCGTTCATAACTGTCTATAAAACAAGACTTCTCTGTCGCATGACAACAGATGCACGGACGCGATACTGGAGCTGATGAAGCTGTTTGCTGGCGCAACATCGTGATGTCTAACCAGGATGACATAATTAAACAATTGTAAAACAACTGACCAATCAGAATCAATGTTCATGGATGATCAATAAGTGATTAATAAGTGATGTTAATATGTTAGTATTTTTATCTATGTTCTGTAAATTGGATTCCCAGTATTACAGCACAGCGACACACAAGCCATGACATAAAGTTACGGAAACTAAACAACCGAAAGCAATATATGTCTTCCTTAGGCCGGCGACACACTGGATGCGTGGCGCAAGTGTCTCAGCCGCGTGGCGTGTCGGTTTTTAATTCGGTTCCCATGTTAACAGGTTAGAGCTTACAGACTGCCTGCGTGAGACGCGCGTCACCGGCCTTAGATGTAATGTTAACACTGTACTTCAGAGTTGGGTAAAATCCCATTATAATCTCCTTTATGGTATATTACTGCTGAATGCTGCTTACTTGTAGGCTACGGATAACAGCCTTTATACAGTCTATGGTAACAGCAAAGATGTTGAAATAAACATAGACACAATCAGCATTTCCACATGCCCCTATAATCAAAACCTCTGCTTAGTGCTTGCTCCATTTCTGCAGATCAGTTTTTGTAACTGCGTTACTTAATCCACCTGTTGCTTTGGCCTTATTCAACAGCTGCAAGTGGTGCACCTGCTGGTGAGCGACTGACAGCAGATGGAGGATCATGCCTCTGTGCTCTACTGCTATTCCTGCAACTCCCAGATATGAAAGGGCGAATTATCTGCCGAATTTTAACCACTGAATTTGTGGAAGCGAATTTGGAAAGTGAAATAAAATGGACCCAAATTCGCCTGTCGAAATTATACATAGTATTTTTAAAACCGACTGAATATTTTGTAAGTGAATTCTGGAACGTGAATATGAATTATTGATTTTTTAACTATCAAAAGGTGTGTGAAATATTTTTAATTGAAATATTCATTGCTTAAACGAACAACTATGTTAAATTTCAGGACCTAAAAATGCAAGCCCTGGAAAAACAAGGCATTAAAATGTGCTGTTAATGCAATGCATTATTTTTCAGTTAGTGCTATTCAGCATGCTTTTTTGTTTCAAAGACATATGTCTTTATTTTACTTCCATACACATACAAATATTAGCAATAGTAGGCGTTTTACAGACTGATTCAAATGAAGGAAGAGTACCACAGATCATGTCGTTATAACTGTAGCCCAGGATTACATTGTCAGTCAGCAGCCATAGATGTGTCTTCAAAAAGCACAATGAAGTGAACATGAAATCATCGTTTACATTACAAAGTTGATGCAATGTAGCTTAATACAAAACTGAAATAAAACATAAAAAATTTTGGCATCCACATTAATTTCCCTGCAGTTTCTTTTGAATAATTTTGACAAAGAAATAAATGTCAAATAATGGTGTAAATTTCAAACATGAAGGTAATTACCTTTACAGGTCACATAGTATTTGGTGTTGTATATTTAAAGGGGGGGGGGGGGGTGAAATGCTATTTCATGCATACTGAGTTTTTTATACTGTTAAAGAGTTGGATTCCCATGCTAAACATGGACAAAGTTTCAAAAATTAAGTTGTACATTTGAAGGAGTATTTTTGTTCCAAAAATACTCCTTCCGGTTTGTCACAAGTTTCGGAAAGTTTTTTTCGAGTATGGGTCTGTGTGACGTTAGATGGAGCGGAATTTCCTTATATGGGTCCTAAGGGCACTTCTTCCGGAAAAGCGCGCGCTCCCGTATAGCAGAGGCAGAGACATTCACTGATCAGAGCGAGAGACCGAAATGTCACAAAAGAAGTGTGTTTTTGGTTGCCAGGTCAAGACAACCCTGCACAGATTACCAAAAAAAAACAGGATTAAGGGACCAGTGGATGGAGTTTATTTTTACAAAGCATCATCGGAGTTGTGCAAGTGTTTTTGTTTGTTCCCTGCATTTCGAAGATGCTTGTTTTACAAACAAGGCCCAGTTTGACGCCGGATTTGCATATTATTTATTTCTTGAGGATAATGCAGTCCCAACGAAAAAGGGTCAAGATCGTGTGTTGGAAACGAAGGCGGTGAGTAAAACTGCGGTTAGTAAAACTGTGTTGTTAACTTAGCTATAGGCGCGTAAGCACATCAAGTAAACAACATGCGATGTTGTCATCAAACTGCACTTTCCACATGTACACCTTAAAAAAAAAAAAAAAGACGACATAAAGTGGAACTTAGTAATTTTCCAAAACCGCTAAGCAAATATATACAGTTTCAATACATACTACTTAGAGACGTCCTGCTGTAGTTGTTGATGCTGCTGCTCTTGTCCACACGTCACGCCTCCAGTCGCTCGGGTTTTTCCGGGAAAAAACGATACAGACTATCTTTCTCTTATAAATATAATTAAACTAAAGACTTTTTAGTGTTATAAAGGATGCAGTACTACTCTATAGGTACTCAAGATTAAAAGGATATTGAGTGAAAACGAGCATTTCACCCCCCCCCCCCTTAACTCAAGATATTAAAGAACCGTTTGCCAAAAAATTTTATGAAAGGAGACAAAGGTCTTGAATGATGCATAGTACTGTTTGTTCTTCAATTTATTCTAGTAAATAATATTCCTGAGCTGCTTAATTGGAAGAATACAAAACATACATCAAAAAAAAAAATGGAGGAGCTACTATTAAATATATAGTTCAAAAACACAAACAGTTAAAGTAATTCAATTTACATTTATGTGCATAGCAGTTTCAAAATATATAGTTCAAATCAGCTTTTTAGAAAATGCATGTTTCCAAAATAAAATTGACAGTGATCTGCTAACAGAGGAGACTGTGTCCAAGTAATGTTCACATGGGAGAAATACAAATAAAACAAAGCACACAGTTAACATACATACACATTTATTTATATTTGTATACAAGTTAACATAACATTCGTAAGTTTCATGTTTTGAATCAGAGTTGGTGTCATCTAAGTCCTCACAGGGGCTGTTGTAATCAGTGTTGTGGGTAACGTGTTACAAAGTAACTTTTTTCCTGAAATGTGTAACTTAACGCGTTAGTTTCGTGCTAAGTAATCAGTAACTTCGTTATTTAAAAAAAAAAAAAGTAATCCGTTATTTTAAGGAAAGGAAAATCCCGACTGCAGCCTGCTTTTTGTCAGACAGTAGGCCTAGGTCTACTGTGCCACCTGCGGATGTATCAGCGGAGCCGAAGCTCTGTGATCGTGAAGTCAATGGCTGTGATGCGTCTGTGCCCTGCGCCTGACCCTGTGTGTGTGGGTTTTTTTTTTTCGAACTCCCGGCAAGATGGCAACTGCCACCTGCACCCGTCAGCAGCGGAGACGCCGTCGCAGGTCTCAGAGACGGTGGACACTGAAATTGCTGAGTATTTTAAGTCAGGTGTCGAGATCGATATATTAAACAAGTTCCCCAGGATCAAGACAGTGTTTCTGCGCTTCAATACCCCATCACCCTCCAGCGCACCCGTGGAGAGGCTTTTTTCAGCCTCGGGAGTCTCGTTCTTACTCCCAGGAGAAATCGACTGTCGGACAAACATTTCGAAAATCTGCTTCTTCTACGTTTTAATCACTACTTTGAAGAGTAAATGTAAGAGGACTGCGTTAAAGCGAATAATAATTAATAATATGTTCTGTGATAATAAATAAATAAAACGCCATGTGGAATAGCCTATTGTTGACTGTCTTTCCTGTTATTGTTATCCTGCAGTGTTAATTTAGTCGGATGACTGACGTTATTCATTGTCATGAGTCACGACTTCTAGGTGCATTTAAAGGGGCCGGGGGCTGTGTCTATCATGTGTGAGCCACTGCAAACGGATTTTAATTTTTGGAAACGCATGAGTACTCTAACGCGTTACTTTTATGAATAGGTAACGCTGTATCATAACTGATTACTTTTAATTGATGGTAACGTTGTAACCTAACTAACTACTTTCCAAAGTAACTATACCCAACACTGGTTGTACTCTCTTCACAGTTGTTGGATCATTTTAAATTTTCCTATCAGGCTACATCCAAAGTGGAGATGGTATAGTTTGTAGTTACCTTGGGATGGGCACAGAACAAAAGTCAAGCATGGAAAATAAGTAGTGCAGTGGCTGTTAAAAACATTTAAAGCAAAAGATAACCAAGTGAATTTGATCATCTATAACTGTATACAAGTTTATGAGATGCACTGTGAGAATGCTTGGCTTAAGGAACCAGTGTTTAATGTACATTTGTACATTAAGAGACTAATGTACAACTAAGAGATAGTCTGTCCCATACACTATAAGAAGGTCTATTCCAGAGTTTGGAGCAAGAAATATTCAAACACTCTCCCTAAATTAGTGTACTAAGATACCCTAGGTAATACTAAAAAATCCAGAGTTAAGCAACCTTTCACAGCATGATGGATTGAAAGGCATTCTCAAATTGGTAATATATACTGCTGCTTAAAAGTTTAAGACTTCATAGGTCAGTATCAATTGGTTGTAATCAAAATGATTGTACAAGTATATTATGTGTGAGCAATCTAATGTTTATAAAGCCCAATCTGCAGAACATAAAATAATCTAAAAAAAGAAAAACAGTGGAAACAGTGCTTCTTACGTCATGACTTAAAAACCGAATAGGATGGAAAACACACACACACACATACACATCAAAAAAGTAGAAAGGTTTAAGATGATGATTTGAGATTAGACTTACTAGCATATTATCTTGGAAATGTTGTCCATCAGAACATCTGGTCCAAATCAGCTTTGGGTGTAGGCCATCAGCATAGAACAGCCTAATGCCGCATTTCCACTGAAATTACCGAGAACATATGTACCAGGAACTTTTTTCCCCCCAGACCTGTTGCTTTCTGCGTTTCCACCGTGGTTTAAAGTACCAGAAAGATTAGGCAAAGAGTCTGGTGAAGTAAGTCTGCGCGCGTTTCTCAATACAAAGTACGCTGATTTTGGACGTGCACTGTCGGTAGTTCAGACTTTGTGCATTCGACTCGGGAGAGTGATGTCCGCGATGACGCAAACCAGTCAGCTCGCCTGGTAAAACATCAGGTAAACTTGGACCTGTCTAAACAAGGCAGGACAAGGCAGGACAAGGCAGTTGTACACATTCAAATAAGTACCACAAGAATAATAATAGAACAAAAAAAACCCAACCTGACCTGCATCTACCCAGTGGTATGGCACCACCAAGTTTACAAAAACAAACATTCAGAACAGCATAATTCTGGGGTTCTGGTGAGATGAAGCAAAAGGTTTTACAAAGTCCTCCATATTAATGGAATATGCCCTCCTTGACTCAACACTGAGTATGCCCAGGTGACTTAATCTATCATCTGCCATTATTGTCCTGAGGTGGGGTTTTTTATTTAAGGGAAGAGAAACTTCTTTCACAGGATGCAGTGCTAACTGGAATCACAACCAAAATTTTACCAAGCCTAAAAAGTTCATGGAAAACCTCTTTGTAAGGTTCCAAAAACCCCACAAACTCAAGTAGAGAAGAGTAGCTGGTCTCTCTCCACTTTTCTCCCTTCTTAAAAGAAGCCGTCTCGTTTGATGAAGCTCATGCTTAAGGTCTTCTAAATCTGACTCGAATGTTTTCCCCAAAGCAAGCAAGGGTTTCTCTTTTAAGAATGATGAGCTTTTGGGGTCAAGAGACTGCACTCCTTCCATTATCTCACAGTTCTTTTCTGAAAAACGCCTATCTATTTCTGCTGTAAGACAGTCAAGTACCTGAAGTACCAAGTATTGAACTCTTCATTGTTTCAAACTCAGAGTGTCTCTGTCCAACAGTGCTCATTACAAGTGAATTCAGAAATTTCTAATTGGTCTTTGTTCGTCTCTTGTTTTGTGCTTCTGTGCTAATGTTGCAGTGGTGCACAAGTTCTTCAGTATCCTTCCATAATTCACCAAATGTACAGTCACTTCTGTAGCTTTTTAATGTGTCTGTAAGGGAGCCAACTAGATCTATTGCTCTAACCAGATCAAGACTTCTGGATTGGAGCATGTCAGACAGTATTTTTACATCCCCAAACACTTTACAAAAAGTAACTAAAAGTCCTTTGCTTCTATTTTCCTATCTCCACTATTCTACTCAAGTGAAATGTCTTGCAAGAGCCTCAAAACAGCTGGAAGCCTGTCTCTCATAGTCCTACATGCCATGTACCGGCAAGCCCACCTAACATCTGAAAGTCGCTGAAGTTCCCTAGGCTTTTCATTTGGGTACATTTCTTTTTGAACATCAAGCCATTTCATATGGACAGCAGAGCCAGACACAAACCTATAAATACTCTGCAGAAGAGCAAAAAACTCCTCAGCTTCAGGCACTGACTTTACTGCATCAACAAGAACAAGGTTCAGACATTGAGCACTATAATGACCATAAAATGCAAACCTGGCATTGCTTTTAATCCGTGCAGACACACCAGAATGTTTCCCGCTCATTACTGATGCACCATCATAGCCTTGGCCAACAATGTTGTTTCTGTAGTCTCTCCAAACATCCAACTATCATTTTGGTTAGACCTTCTGCATCCAAGCTTTCTGCTGACTGAAAGTGCAAGAAGCTTTCGTGTACAGCACCGCTGTAATAGTATCGCAGCACTAAAGACATTTGTTCTTTTTTTTTTGCAAGTCTTTTGTTTCATCTGCCAATACACTGAACACTTTGCTTTCTTTTACTTCTGCACCATATCTGCTAAAACCTGAAGCATCTCATTTTGGATTTGGTGGCTAGTGTACTTAGCATTGCTCTGTGCAACAAGTCTTTCATCAATAAAGGGGTAATGCTTTGCAACGAGATTCAAAATGGCTAAGAAATTGCCTTATCGAGCGAGAATCATGCCAAAACCTCTCACACACACAAAATGTGTTTTACTCACACCCAACGATTCACAAACAAACTCAGTGTGGTTTGCAAATAGAAAACATCACTCACAAACTAATGCATTTTGTTCTGCAAATAAAAAACATAGCTATCAAACAAATACAGTACGTTTTACATATACGTACAAAGAAACGTATTTCTTCAATGACCAAAATATCCTCCAAGTTCAAACTAAAATCTTTCAAGTACAAAAAAAAAAATCCTTCAATTAAAAAAAAAAAATTCTTCAAGTACAAAACAAAATCCTTCAAGTACAAAACAAAATTCTACAAGTAGGCCTACGAAAAACTGTCACGTGACTTTTGGCACAAATTTTTCGCCTTGCTGATCCACAAGCAAATGCCTTCAGATCTACACACATGTTAGTAAACTGTCATGTAATTCAATTGCCTGGCGCCGCCACCGACTCGGAAACAGAAGAGAAGAAGAAACGCTAGCGTGAGGGACGTTTTGAACATGATGAGCAGCCAACAGGTGAGTTTCCAGTCATTGCTGGTGAAAAATCAGCCTGAAGGGGTTGTTATTCGCTATAACAACTGCCTCGCTATACATGATCCCACTTATTACATTGCTACCTACAAAATAAATAAATAATTTGACACAAAATATTGATTTAAAAATGAGTTTATTGATTTTAAAAACGATTGTATTGCTTCCTCTAAAGAAAATAGTCAGTTCCGCGTCCATATCAACGGTCTGTATTTCATGGCAAGGGTGTGATGGACCTCCAAATCAACCCTGGTCTTCTCCTGCTAGTGTCTCATAGAATATAGAGGCTTCATTCCATGTCAAATCAGTCAGAATCCAGGAAAGTGGTTGCAGCAACATCTCAGATGAAGAGTTTTTCTATATTATGTTTGGGTCCCAAAACTAAGGCCTGTAAAAATATTCATATTTTTGTCAGTCCTTGAGATTGTCATTCTTATAGCATCAAAAAAACTATCAGAGAACCATGTTTGGGCATTAATATCTTAAAGTGTTATTCATAGCCTCACCAAACTTTCCAGGATGGAAGAATGTTCTTAGTATAACTGAACCAAAGTTTGTACTGCATGCCTATTGAGATTCTACAAGGGCCTCGATTTGGGTAAATGGCTAAACCACTGATACTGAGGGTAAAGAGATCGCTAATGTGTCGTCATCATGACGTATTCCCAGTGGTGAACGCAAAGCATTTTGGGAATCCGTGGCACAAACATTAGGCGCTAGACTTCTTTGCATGGAGGGAATAACGCAATGTTCAAGATGCAGTCTACCTGTTGTGTTATAAACTGCAATAGTCGTTCTCACGATAGAAGTGGCATAAAGCTTAAGAACGGAATATCCTTTTATCGTTTTCCAGCGAGGAAAAATAATAGTGCAAGCCATGTTTAAAAGGTGACAAAGAGGCGACGAATGGCATGGATAGTGTGGAAGATTTATATTAGTAAGATTTTAATCAATCAAGAATAATCAATGTGAATCTAGCCATTTTTGTTGCTAGTTGTTTTTCCATTATAATCCTATAGGTAATGGATAGAAAGGAATATGCTTACGTGCTGGAATGTTCAGAACTGATGAGAAACATATGGTCAGACATACAGAAAGGGGGCCTTTCATTATACCAAAACAAGTAGGGGCCTCTCCTCTCTAAGGAGGAATCAAAATTGCAAGCATAAGGAAAAGACTGACTATTTGGAAACGCCCTGAATAGGGTATATAATGAGAAACCAAATAGCATTCGGGAGATCTCCTTGCAAGGACCTCTCGGCTTTGTTTTGCTTAAAATAAAGTCTTTTCTTCTGAGAGAAAAATCCCTGCCTGAGTTCGATTCTTTGGAGAACCGGCAAAATACACCACAATAGCAGCGGTAAGGAGGCCCAGATTACCTTCGATAATACTCCACCACACATGAGGGTGTGTTCAAAGCATTTTCACAAAGGTAAGTTACAATTGCTCTCTGTAAATGTTAAGAATGTTAACTGTTCATTTAAAATCAGTTTTAAATGTTGTACATCTAGCTGTTAGGCTAACGTTACATTGCAATTTATTTGGTGACTGTGTTTGCAGGCAAACCTGCCTATGAAATGTTGGGAGTGTGATCCTGCTTTGATTACAGGAATAAATTAGTTTAAAATATATTAAAATAGAAACATCGTTATAAATTGTCATAATATTTAACAATAGTACTGTTTTTATTTAATAAATTTTTTTATCAAATAAATGCAGCCTTGGTGAGCAGAATATGCTTCTTTTAAAAACATCAAAATAATCTTACTGACCCCAAACATTTGAACGGTAGTGTATGTTGCCCCCCCTGTGTAAAGCTAATCTGGATTCCTTAGGAATAGAGGTTGTGATATGACATGATTTCTTTATATTGTTACTGCCAGACAGTACACCTACAACTGAGATGTAAGGTCCTGTGAATCCACCTCCATCGCCGGACACTGTCCACACCACTCATGAGACTGAGCTGAAGACTTTGCTGGATAAAATTGTGGTTGTGTGCTGTGCTTTGACCAATATGTGTCCAAGTATTATTGTGAAGGCGTCATGTTAGAATTATACACCATCTAATATGTTAATGTTTTTTTTTTTCAAAAGATTTTGTAATGTCTCTTCTCACATGTTTTTTTTTAGCCATGTCTGTAAATAAAATACACAAAGATTGAATGAAATTCTGCCTCCTTTATCTGTATTAAGGAAGAATTGTGCAAAATCAGTGTTCTATGGTTGCAAACACAATTACATAATTTATAGTAGTAACAACCAACTTAATTTCAGCTTCTTTACATATTTAACATGTAAATACATTTATATGAATAAATTAACATGTAAATACATTTAGATTAATAAATTAACATGTAAATACATTTAGATTAATACATTTACATTATAAAGAGTCGATAGAAATGATGAGAAACTGGAAATGTATGAGGTAGGTTGTGGGTGATATGTCACAGACACATGACTCTTCTCTGGCTGGTGCGCTGCTGAGTCCCACGCAGCCTAAATGAACGGTAGTTTATGTTGTATAGGACAGTTCTGATTATAGCAAGCAAACATGTCATCAAGCTCTTCAGGCTGTCTGTAAAAGCACAACAACACAGCCTTTTCACGTGCCCTTCTTTTGGGCTGGAGGGTGTTACCTTGACCAGTCGTCCTGCTTGTAATGATCGAGTCCTTTGATTCTCTTTATTTTCTCGTCATATCTAACCTTTGCATTAGGATTTAGTTTTAGGCGGTATGGTCCGACAATGTTTTCTCTAGCCCGCTGCATTTTGTAGGATTATATTCTGTTTTTCACTCTAATTTTTCATTATTTTCATGCCAGAACGCTTAGCCTGCTATGCCAGACCATGTCAACTGGCCAAACATACCCATAATTCTTTGCGTTCCGATGACGTTGCCGCCCAGTTGGTCACATGTGATAGCGATCTCTATTATAAACTCAGTGCCACAGGCTTATTGCCTCCATGCCACGCCGCATTGAAGCAGTCATTTCTGCAGAAGGATTCCCGACCAAGTATTGAGTGCATAACTGAACATAATTATTTGAAGGTTTACTTTTTTTGTATTAAAAACACTTTTCTTTTATTGGTCGGATGAAATATGCAAATTTTTAGAGATAGGAATTTTGGGTTTTCATGAGCTGTATGCCAAAATCATCAGTATTAAAACAATAAAAGACCTGAAATATTTGAGTTGGTGTGCAATGAATTAAAATATATGAAAGTTTAATTTTTATCATTACATTATGGAAAATAATGAACTTTTATCAAAATAATTTTTTGAGAAGGACATGTATAATTATATACAACTATTATATTAAATTTTTGGAATTTAACTGTGTCATGCTTGTTCAGAGATTGTTTGTATAGTTATCTTAAATACATTAAAATACATAAATATGTCTCTCCCTAGTTTTACTTACCGAGACTCGAGAAACCTTGTCCCTCATGCTGGCCCTTACAATACCGGTAAGTAAACCAGCATCTAAGCTGCACTGTTCTACATGTCCAGATTTATAGTGGTTCCCTTTTCGATCTATAGTTTTTCTATCGTCTAAGAAAAATGACATAAGATGGGAAATTGATACGGCCATAGCTAACGTTAGTGCTTCTGAGATGGTAAAAAAAAAAATTCTGGCGAATTAGCAAATGGTATGCAAACATACAATCAAAACATAACAGAGTGGAAGATAATCTTTCAAGTTTATTTGGGACACAATGACCAGGCACAATAATCTTGATCACAGAGAAAAGAATATTAAGGTTTATATAAATTAGCAAAATAAACAAATAAATAAATAAAACATTAACAAAAGATAAAAAATCTCAGAGAATGTCTTGTGTCTTAACCAGGAACATACTCTGAGTTGAATGAACTTAGTCCCGGATGTGTTTTTGGAACCACATACCCTGAGTAAGCAAGGTTTTGGGTTAATCAACCAAGAGTTCAGGGTTTAGTTCACAGTAAGTTAACCCCTGCTTTCTGGAATACACCCCTGTTCACACCAAGAGCAAAATGAAACTACAATAATAACAATATTTTCATGTACACCAGTGAACCATAACTGTGTGCTTATTCTAAGTTTCAGATTGCAGTAATGAAAGTGGATGTAAGTGACCTTTTATGTTACTTATATTGTGGTGCAGAGCTTCTCTGCAATGTCATCTGCTACTATAAATGTGCAATTTTAATAAAATCTAAATAGCTGTCTGTGTATTCATTCATCATCTACAAAAAACAAAAAACATTCAGACAGTGGTCCCAACAGTATAATTTCTATATATAATCATGGATTGAACTGCAGCAAGTTTATTACAAGTTGTCTTTAGTATGAAAATGTCTCATATAGCAAGCCATTTTAATTTGCAGCCAGGCTTTACGTAGATAGCTACCTATATGAATCACCACACATGGAGTCCATGGCAAGTCACGCAACACGACCCATGGAAAAGAGGGTACAGGTGAGCAGTAGCTCTTTATCATTTAAAGCAGGGATGACAAACTCCTGTCCTGGAGAGACACTGAACCAAGTCGCCATGAACAGAGCTTGTTTTGATAAGATGCTGTTACATGACCAGAGTGGAATTGAACTATTTTGCAGACATTTCATGAAGACCCTAAAAATTTTACCAAACTATGGAAAATGGGACATCTGATGTACCCTTTAAATTGGAAACCATTTTTAAAAATTAATAGTTATAGTTTTCATTCTTGGTGTGAACGGACCTTTATACTCTTGTTATCTTTGCAGACTGCAGGTACATGAAGTGGAAGTGACACCAAGAACACGAGTTATAGGAAAGCATTAAAAAAAAAAACTATATAAGCAATTGCAGCGGATTTTCTTACCAAAGCCTTATTTCGTGGGATGAGGGTGGAGTAGTTGTGGTTTATGGTTGTGTAGCCTTAAAGGCTTTGACCAATTACATGGCTTGTAGATAAATGTCCACCCCAAAGGCCTCACTGGTCATAAAAGGATCAATGTTTGCCCTCAAATGCTCCTCTACTCTCTGATGCAAATCCTGGGGAGCTGCCGGGACCTCAACAGACTCTGAGTCTGAGTCTGTTGAAAAATGAAGCAGATATTGTACAAAGGACTGAGTTAAGTAGCCTTGTTGACAATTTAGCTGCAAAGAGGACAACAGGGCCACCTGGTCAGGATTTTCTTGTTGGCCCAAAAGCAGACCAGCAATCCACAACTGCTGTGGGGACCTGTTTCCCTCTGTGGAAAGTGGATGCCTGTCCCACATCTGGATGAACTCCTTTAGATGCCAATTCAGTCTTGACAGGAAGACAAAATGGAGGCATATGATGTGGAGATCTTGATCAGGTTCGAGCAGCCCATTGTTTTCGAGTCACGCCACAGCCTCTCAATTCTCTGGTTGTGGACACTCTTTCCAGTAATGTGGCATCTTCTCTCTGATTTATATCAGTTGCATAGATGGGAAAGCAGAAACAGTGAAAGCCAGGCAGGTAAATAGTAAGTGGTGTGAGACTTGACACATTGATAAATCAGAGTTGTCATCTTAAATGGAAATAGATTCTTGTGATATTGCCAGGGTTGCACAAAAGTGATAAGCAGGTGCCCAAAAATATAAAAGAGTGCTGTGTAAATAAAATCAGACCATTAATTTGCATACCAACATGGTTAACAGCTGTTAATGCACAATTAGCATTTTCAATCAACAAAGAGTAATACTGTATACTAGTGTTGTCACGATACCAAAATTTCAGTATTCAGTACCGATACCAGTGAAAATCCACGGTTCTCGGTACCAATTTCGGTACCAAAGCAAAACACAATATGCTAATAAAAAATAAAAAAACACACCTTTTCACCGTTCAGGATGTCCCAAAGTATCGGGTAACCTCAACATTTTCTCTTGCCTTGTCACTTCTAACACGGTGGGGTAAACCATACTGATTAACAGCAGTGTGAAAACACTGGAGAACAGTTGCTGCCCGATTGTTTGTGTTTGCACAAAGAAGCATAATGCACCGACTGAACCCATCAATCCCTCCGTGTATAAAACTATTCTCCAGTTGCAAAGACAAAATAATTTGTTTAATGAAATGGGAAAAATACTTATGATATCTTAAAGGTAAGAAAAAAAAGAAAATAAGCAGAAAACCAAACTAATTACATCAATATACAGCTATTACAGCTATATTTTTCATGAAAAATAAAAGTCTTACCGTATCAGTTTATGGTTACCATCTATGTGCCACAGGGAGAGAGGACCTGGAACAGAGTATGGAACCCTTGGAACAACATTAAGCTGAAGTCCGCGAAGAAAATTCCCAAGCGGATCAACAGCCTTTAGAGTCTACAGCACTCTGAACTGTTGGAGTCTTCGGGAGTAGAAATAATAATAATGATAATGTGTTAACTGACATCTTAAGTCTAGATCTGCACGATTAATCGTATTTTAATCTTGGTAACGATATCCACCTTTCTTGGCTAATTAAAAATAATCATCACGATATTGGCCGCCTAGTTATTGTAGCCGCACTGGGTTGTACATAATTATTAACCAGGCCCGGATTGGCTAATCGGGAGCACCGGGAAAATTCCCGGTGGGCCGGTATGTTTTTTTGGCTGCGAGGGCCGCTGTTGTCATGGCACTGGGTTGAAATATATATATATATATATATATATATATATATATATATATATATAAATATATATTTTATTATTATTATTATTTTACCGCAGCCCCACTCTTTTTATTTATTATTTTACCACCGTCCCACTATTTTTTTATTTCATATTTTCTCGCAGAGTGCAGCCTGCAAGATAATGATGACGTGATTATCTGTTGACTCCCTGGCCCCGCCCTCAACACGTCACCTTGCAAGTTGCTCAAAAAAAAAAAAAGAAAAAAAAAAGGGAGATAAAAATGGTTAACAGAAAGCGCAAATGAGGCACTGAAAAGTCCAGAATAAATAAGAAGAAAGCTTTGGAAACTGACGCGGCCA